>NW_022204507.1:3449016-3522751 GCF_008831285.2 Nymphaea colorata | reverse complement strand
TTGAACCATTGTATTCTCCTCGCTCTCCTCATTGGCTGCCAATCTGTAGGCCGCAACTCTCTTTAGTCTTTAGATTAACCTCACAATAGATATTGCTGCCCTCACAGTCTCCCTCACCGGCTGGCGCCTAACGCCTTACGCTTCGTTCTCTCAGAGAAGAGGTTAACTCACTAGCCTCTGAACTGCCTATCCCAATCGGCCCTTCAGTCTTGCACTCTACATTTAGTGCCTCGGCTTTGCTCGGCATGGAATTAGCCTCACTTCGCTCAAAACGCCTTGGCCCTCCCTGTATCTTCTCTCGATCAACCTCATAATGCCTAAAGTCAATAGCTTCCACTCCCCGCTTCTGACCATGACCACGATAGTAGCTGGTATCCCGCCTACATCCTCGGCTACACTCGGCTGTGCTCCAGGTAGGTGCACATCAATATCAAATCAGTTAAAGATGCCTTTTTGGTTATCTCCTCTACCTTCCATTGACGGTTTCACAGATCAGTATACAAAAAAAAATGGAGTCAGGCCCAGTGCCAAATCCTGGACTTGCACAGGTATAGGCAATCTCTTGGGCTTTTGCACTCCTCAGCTTGGAATTCCAACTCATGTTCAACGATGAAGTATCCTAGAACTGAAAAGGTAGGGAGAAACTCCTAGAATGCATTTGTTGGAATGAATCCAACATTTTGCTTTGAAAAGGAAGCAGGTGGTGACTTCAAGCTCCCTGCACATAACAAGATTGACATTGGGAATTCAGAAATTAATGTTCGGAGTCCTTTAGGTGTGCATCGGTTCAAGATAATATAGGAGGCTTGCTGGATACCAAGCATGTGAAAGGAAGAAAGATCCCTGAAACTGAATGCAACATGATCATAAGCTCAAGAAATCTCTTGATGGTCAAAAACATGAATCATCTGGTTCATGCCAAAAATGTAACACAACGGTCTGCTTCTCTAAAGGACAATGAAGCAAGGGATTCAAGCAAGCCTTCTGGATCTCATGCATGTGACTGGAGGCTTCTATGTTGCAACAGGAAAATCCTTCCAGCTTTCATACTGGACTGGACTTTTCTAAAGAGGCAAAAAAATCAGGCCACCATGGCAAGGCATCACACCGAAGGATTGGCAAGGCATCACACCGAAGGATGGGCAAGAAATCAGTCTATCCTTTCTGGATATTGGACAAGGATCAGCAGCAATCAGGAGCTGCAGAAAATATCAAGAGAGTATCCACTTCTACGTAGTTTGAGAATTGTACCGTAAAGCATATTTGCTTGGGTGTGATTGATTCACTCCAAAATTTGCACTTCATTTGTTGATATTATAGTGAATCCAAGTCCTCCATGTGACCTTTGACCTTCCGTAAGCTCAAATTCTATTATCACCCTTTATCTGAGAAAACATTGAGTGCTAGTGATGTAGGTTGAATAGGGCGCCTGGTGCTGTCTTTCTGAAACTAAGACCATGTTAGACTTTTTCGTCCCCTTGGTTTGCATATACTAGAGCGTCTAACTTGTTTATAGCTGCTTTCTTCCTTGGACTTCCTTCAATTAAATTTGGTTTTTGGTACACTCATATGCTTGATTCTTATGCAATTCTTAATCTTGAACAGACATACTTCCCGGCAATTTCTGATCCTGAAGGACTGCCTCTTAGGATTCAGGATGCAAATGGAAAGGATTGGGTATTTCAATTTCGATTTTGGCCAAATAATAACAGTAGGATGTTTGTGTTGGAAGGTGTAACATCATCATTCAGTCAAAGCAACAGCAAGCTGGTGACATAGGTAATGTGTGCAGCCTGGTCATTTCTTCTTGCTTGTGCATGCAATGCTTGGCACACATATAACTAAGAAGCCTCTCAATCATCCTTGTGCGTCTCATTAAATTTACACTTTCCGAAGTTGAGTTACCTTTTTTTGCATATAAATCAGCAAATGATTGTGATTTCTGTTCAAGTCATCCAAACTTCACGGATTGACAAAGCTTTCTACCGGACATAGCACTATTGTTTTTGAGTAGTATCCCATTTAATATAAGGCAACTGGTGTTATGTTATTAGAGGTCATACTGGAATATAGTATTATGATCAGAATAGGTTCATAGCCCTATAACCATGTTATTTGGTCATAACTGTATAGGAGATATGACCATATATGTACTTATATATGGTGGGCTGCATAAGTAAATGTACCCTATTTAGTACATATTTAGTTGAGATGATGTGGATGGACAATAAGGAAACCAAGAGAGAACATGGGTAAGCACGTGATTTTATTTGGTTTCCCTTATGGACCCAAATTCGAAGGGCATCACACTTAATCCCCTCTCCTCACTCATGGGTCCTATTTCTTATAACTGTTTAGGTAGTAGTTTTTTTGAAATGTGATTCTAGATTTTATTTGATTTGATTTTTTTCATTTACATAATCTTATACTAGCTAACTATTTCTTGTAGTCTTGCTACGTTTAGTTGTTTTAAAATGTTGGATATGCTTGAGAAGGCCCTATGGTGTTTCCGGCACATAGCCATCTAACCATTCATCTTAACAATCTAACCATTCATCTTAACAACCCCATCTCCAGCATGCGGTAGATTTCCTTCTATTTATCCCTCCTTCTTGTTTGCTCTTCTTAGCTGGCGTAAAGAATTTTCAAGTGTCAAAAGTGAGTATAAGAGAAGGTGTTCCATCTTCAAGCATCATCAAGCACATTGTACACCACGCTGCTGGGTCCTCCAATGAAATTTCTCTTTACAGGTTGGGACTTGGTTCCATTTGGAATTGTGTTAAGGTCAGGTCTTATTGGTGAGTGTCAAACAGGTTTAGAGTCTTTAGACTTTGAAACTTAGGTTCAGTATGTATCTTTTTTTTATGTTCCATGTGATTCTATCCTATGGCCGTGCTCAGTTTATAGTTAGCTTCATGTAGTGGGTCAGTTAACTAGAGTCCTCATCATGTGAGACTATTGTTGAAGGTCAATTGTTCGGACTTTCTTCTTGTGGTGCTTGACTGGCCTTCTTTAGGTGGACATTTTATTTGTAGTCTAATCAAGTGGGGCGTGGGTAGTTTTCTGATTTCATGCTTGTTTGAATCTTATTTAAGTGGTTGGTGTCTGATTGTTAAGTGTCGTGTTTTCTTCATTGAGCTTCTGATTTTGAATGTGTATGTTGGAGCTGTTATGCCTTGGTATTTACTTTGTGTGTTCGTTTCTCTTCATTAGTCAAGCCTTTCTGAATGGGTCGAACCTAGTTAGTTAGCTGAATTATTTTGCAAACATATATTAGTCATCGATTTGTTTTTTCGTTATTTGCCTTTGGTCATTGACATTCCTTATATCATAAGCATTCAGTATTTTTGAAGTTCCTCTGTTTTCGTTGAGTCAATACAACATTTAGTTTTGGTATCAACTCTTTACAAAGACAGGTATAACCATGATTTGGCAAAGCTGTAAAAACTACAAAAATCATTCTCTGTTTCAGAGTCAAAAGATTTATGACGTTCTGATATGCGATAAAGTTGAATTTGGGTCTGATTGTTGGTTTGAAGTTTCTTGTGTGAAAATCAGCCGACAAAATTTCAATTTTTTTCAACTTTGAGTATTTTGTTATATTGTTGTTAAACTTTTCGCTGTTTCTATTTCTCACAAACAAAAATTTTGAAAACTGAGCTCTATTTCTTGTTTTTTAAATTATATCTAGGAGACAGATTTTTCAATTTTACTTTTTACAAATTTTTTAGTGAAATTTTCTAGTTATTATTATTATTATTTATTTAAGGCTCTGTATCCATATCAAAGCCAATACTCACACAGTTTTAGACCTTTTGTTTAGTGGGGAGAATTGTGATTTTGCATATATTTGTGTGTTATTGCTAGGAAAATGATCTAGTAAAGTTTTTGATTGCCTTATTTTGTTCAAGCCGTTCCACACTTGGGTCTCTTCTAGAGTTAGAGCTCATGGCTGTTCATGTCTATGAGAAGGAGTGGGCTGCCGAGCCACTAGGTCCTTGCTTTAGGATCTCAAGAAGTCACTCTTTCTTGGAGTCCTTGGTGAGTCCGAGGATAGGGATGTGGTACGACCTCTAGGGTGAGAATAAGGAGGGAGGCATAACGTGCATGGGTGGTTAGGGACTTGGTAGGGATTCAGCTTGTCTAGGTGGGTGCTAAATGAGAGGGGCGTGGAGGGTATGGGAGTGATTGAAGTCGGGGGGCTATACATGAGAGAGAGAGAGAGAGTGAGTGACGGGGCTTGAATCTCGCTTGTGTATGTCCAACATTTTCCGTACAGCCAATCGAGATTCTCTAAGTCGAACATGGATCCACTTGGTTGTCCTTATGAAATTTATGTTTTTTTTTGTGAAGAACACATTTTAAATTGAATTTTCTTGATGTTTTGATCTAGTTTGAGATGCATGAAAGTTTGGTTTTAAATTGAATTTTCTTCTTGTTGCCTTCTTAGCTGTAGTTTAGTATAGTGGGGACATGGTTTAGGGTAGTGCTCGTGGTTCGAATGCCATGCTTGTTTGACTCTTAGTTAAAGTAGTTGCAGTTTGATTGTTAACTGTCATGTTGTCTTCATTGAGCTTGTGATTCTATTTAAATGCAGATACGTTAGTTTCACATGTCATGGCTATAATAAGGATGCATGTGTATACTAGAGTTTTATAGTCATCTTTATTTGCTGCTACTTCTTCTACATCGGTATCTTCACTTTGTTTTGTTTCTCACTTCAAACCTCTTGAAAAGGCTAGCTCCTTTCTCTCCTGAGTGCATAGGACACTTGAATATGCTTTTTTGTGGGGGAGACTCTACCTGTCTTCATAATTGTTGATGGTGCAGTAGAACAAGGAGGCAATAGGATGATCTATAAAGATTTGATCATTGGTTCTGCATGCATTGTATTTTCTCCTAAAATTGGCAGCCAGTTGAAGGGGGTTGTGAAGAAAGGGATTAGGAGCATTTTATCACCTCCTCCTATGCATCAATGTACGAGTGCAATTTTTGAAATTATGATCTTATGTTGCTTTTCAGGATTTGTGGAGTAATTGGAAAACTTTAGATAGGGATATGCATTTGAGTTTGTATAATTAAACTTGTTTAGGTATGAAGCTCAATTTGCGATGGCACATGTACAGGGTTCATCTCTTTTTTTTTCATTTTTTTATTGCAGATAGTTGAATTTGGCATCCTTCATATATTTCTGCTATGTATTCTTGACATACTTTTAAAAATTTAAGTTATTCAACCGCTGTTTGTAGGACCTCTCAAGTATTGGTGGAAGAGAAGCAAAGTTGATGTGATGGTTTCCAACTTAGCCGCATGGAATGACGATGTTGTTTCTAGTTCTTTAGATAGTGTTGGCTATTGGGTTGAGGGCTTCCCATTTGTGCACTCATTGAGTGGTTACTGGAAATTTTATTTGGCAACTAGCCCCACAAGAACACCTATGAGGTTCTATGAGAGTACATTCGAAGATATAAATTGCGAAGAGCTACCAGGTTTTTCTTTCTCTCTCATATGCAAATCAGTGGCAGAGTTAGAAAGTTGAGCCGCAGGGCCATTGTCTTGTCATTTAGTAGAATATAAAATGTCATTGCACGTAAGATTTTCCTGAAACAGAAGATGTGTTTTAGTTAATAGAATAACAAATTGCACTACTACACAAGAATAACTTAATAAGTTAATGAACAATATAATTTTTAATGTCTTTTTTAAGACTCTTTTTTAATACGACAGAAAGGTGATGCCACTTAACAGGCCTTCTTTTTGGGAGTTTCTCCCAACAAAAGTTGACTTGAGATTTTTATGTCTGTTGTAAAGCAAACTAAATCCACACTACAAGATGAAATTGCTGCCTGAAATGGATTTTCAATGAGAAGATGGGTGTTCATAAAAATTTGTCTATATCAAACTTTATGTGCAACCTGTACAAAAGAAACACGGCAATTGTTATACTCTCTTATAATTGCTATTCATTAAGAAAACATTTTTCCTTTTTTTAATATGGCAAATTTTGAAATGAGAAACTGCATGTGGGGCCTTTGCACATCCCAAGCCATGGGTGGCCCCATCTTTGATGTCAACTAATTTTATGTGACATTATTTTATACTTCTTGCTCCTTTGCTATCCACCAAAAGTGGGAGTGATCATTGTTTCTCTAAGCTTTACTAGTGTCATGTTCACTTATGTGACTACTTATCATTCTGTTGCTCTATTCACTTACGTGACTAAATTACTAAGTTGACAAATACCTACACTTTCTGAGTTTCGCAAGGTGACCGCCTGCCCTGTCCATAAATCCTGCAACCTGTAAAGAATCTCGAGTCATGCCTATTCAGGTACTAAGGTCTCAGATTGTGAATGCATGGCATGCGTTTGAGAGAGAGAGAGAGAGAGAGAGAGAGATTTCTAAATCTTCGTAAATGTTGTGTTTGCAAATTTAATTCTAACTAGAACAGGGTAATCTTGCATAGCCAAGAAGGACGAAGTAATTCTACATCATACAATCACATGCTTTAAGACCTTGTTGTCTTTGATTTGGTATTTAAAATATTTGCGATCAAATAGTATTCGAATATGCTTTGCTTTTGTGACTTGTTTTTTTCTGTTGATTAAGAACACAAACTTTATATTTGCATTGTTAAAATTAGTTTGTAATGTCAGCACAAAGTTAACTTCTGATGTTCTTCATTTTTATGTTTCTTCCTGCATTGGTGAACATTGACCATGTGAAGTCAACTTACACAATTCACTAGCCCACCGTTTGCATTAGTTCTTGTAGTGAATTTTAAGGTAGTCCTCCTTGGAATGCTGGACTATGACCCCATATGCTTATTTTGCAGCCTTTGGCATTCATTTTCTTTCTATGTGGCCCACCATTTTCTTGACGCAACTTTTGCAGAACTTGGCAAACTCGACTTCTGAACTGGCTCTTTCACTTTGAGACAAATTAAAGTAGCCACATTGAACTTCGATGCTGTTGACATGTGGAACTTTTCTTTATAAAATTTCTAGGGTAGTTAGTTTTTCATTGCTGTGGATGTGTATGGTGCAATGTTTAGATATTAACTATTCCTTATTTTTGTGTATTGACTAAGTTTTCATTTCTAGTGATACAAGAAGGATGTAGGTGAAACCAAGTAAATAGGCTACTGAGTGAGGCCTAGTTTGTGGATGGTACCTACGTTTCTTTGAGAAGCCTTCTTTCAGTTAATTATGGATTTGAGTCAAGCAAACCCCCTCCCACTAAAAACTGTTTTTTAGAGGGTCAAGTTGTTTTTACATGTATATTGTATAATTCCCATTTTAACCATATGTAGAAAAAGAAAATCTTGAAAATTAGTGTTATCTTCTCAGCTGTTTTATTACTTTTTTTCCACTTATATTTTATATTTGACAATGGTTTTCTGAAAAATCTTGAAAATTGCATGTACATACTGATGTATGTGACTCCATGCTCGTGCAAATCTATAAGTATCAGCTCTTTCATGAGTTTGCTGAACGTTTAGAGAGAATTGTGACAAAGATAGGTTGTTTACTTATTTTCACCTGCTATGCCTGTGCATCTCATTGCAATGTAGCTTCTAACTCTTCTTTCTTTTCCTTGCATATTGTGCAGTACCTGAACACTATAAGCTGGTTGCTGAGGCAAAGTTCCCAGTAATTTTATATCTCAGTCCACATTCAAATTCATTTGTTGATATGTACAGTGTAGTATAAAATATATACTACATACATGTATTGTATATATGTTAACGTATATCTATATACGTATATTAACATATCACATACTATATAAGTATACGTGTATCACATATGTAATAGATATATGTATTATATTCCACATATATGTATATACCATTATATTATAGTATAATATAGTACATATATAGTTTCAAATGTTAGACATATTATGCTTATACATACATATATATATAATATGTATATATATATATGTGTGTATATATATATGTGATGTAATACAATAATATGATCACATGGGTGCGGGTGCGGGTGCTGCTAGAGCATATATATATATATATATATATATATATATATATATATATATATATATACATGTAATTTGTTATATATGTAATTTTATTTGTGTATATTTTTAAATTTTTTATCAAGCCTACCTTAATCTCTTCAAAATTCAAAGTTTTATCAAATAGAGTAAATGGGGGGGGGGGAGAGGGAGAGAGCAAGGAAAAAAAGAAGAGGAAAAGATAGGAGAAGGAAAAAAAGAAAAAAAACAAGAGAAAAGGATAACAGATGCCGTCTGGAGCATCCCATTAGGTTTGATCGAGTCGAGTGACGTGCCAGGCCGCACACGCATCGGTGCGGGTGCGCCACCATAGTTCGTGCACCCATGTGACTTACTTTATAACATGTTATATTACATATGCAATACATAATTTATTATATATGTATATATATGTTACGTAACATATATAATACACACATACACACGCACACACACATATATATATGTGTATATATATATATAATACATTTATGTATATATTACATATATGTAATATATTGTGTATATAATGTGTACATATAGTTGTATGTATATAATATTATAGTATAAGACATAAATAGTATATAGTTATATGTATATGTATATATAACTATTATAGTTTTATATATGTATATTACATTATATATAATTGTATATAATGTATATATGACATCATAAATGTAGTATGTTACTATGTAACGTATACGTAAATGTATGATATATATATAATACATAAAATATATGACGTATATGATATATGTATATTTATAATATCCGTATACATTAACATATAACATGTAGGTAACTATGTGATTTATACGTATTACGTATGACATATACTAAGTATTCATGCAGAACAAACATAAATGCTAAACATGACAAGATTGGTAACTGAGCATTCTTGGTGTCCCTCAAGGCCAGCGCACTCACAGTGACAACACCTGAGTTTGGAAACTGGTCCCAAGCAGGAGTAGCAGAATTACGAACGGCGCTTGGAAGCACATTGGAAAGCAAAAAGTAAGGTGCTTTTGAAGTGTCTTGAGAGCACTATTTAAAGAAAGAAGCCAGCTTCCTTTGTGACCAGAACTGTGCCTCCCATTCAGGCAGCTGATGCAAGCTTCTTTTTTCAGTAAAATCTAGATTCCTAATGTAATCAAACCCTATTTTATAAATCTTTGCCCAAGCTTAAAACTTAATTATGCAAAAAGTTTAGAGTTTGAAACTTGAAAGTTTGATCTTTGTTTATAAGTTATATTTTTTGCTGGCTAGTTGTTTCTTAACTTGCTACTTTGGCTCTTGTTTGCTTCGTGATCTACTTTTGGGTCACTTCCAGTTCATTTCTTGGTTCCTACTTCCGAAAATTTGTAGGGGTCTCTCTACTCGCTCCCGATCCCATACTAACCCTGGTCCCAAGAACAGAGGAAAATGTGAATAAGTGCTCGGTGTTTTAACTAACTGGAAATAATTATGCTTTAGATAACTTATTCCTTATCGTCTTGTTATGATGTTATCTGTTTTTGGGAAACAAGGAAGATTGATAGTGCTAGTCCATGACTAATTTTTGTCTTCTTTTGACAATTGCAGAATGTTGATATGCATAACTTTGATGACTTTGGCACCGATTTGTATACAGCACCTGAGTCTTCCTTCTTGGGCACAGGCTTTGATGAAAATGAGCTAAAATGCATAGATAATGACGAGACAGACAATGCAGCTCAAAGGTTGATGATTTTAATTGTTAATATGTTAATCAATTAGTTTCTCATTTTGCATTCCTCTAGCACATGCTAATTTAGTGCTTCTATTAGAAATATATGCACATGAATAAGCATTTTATGCTTAAGTTGGTCATAAAGAACTGTTTTTTCTTCTGGTGTTATGTTAATTTCTTTTTTTCCAAACTAATTACTTATTTACTCTCTAGTCTCTGCTTTCAAATGACATCATTCTGGGTGTATCGTGCAAGCAGGACATGTTCATCGATTCATGTAAATTTGAAGTTCATTTCCTTCTTGTCTGCATTCTCCATTATGTTATTGTGTATTTCCCACATTAACTTACGACAGTCTTGTTCTCACTTGGTTTTTCTCTTCTCCAACTTGGCTGCCTGTTAAGTACATGATGTGCATCCAGCATTCTAGCCAAATATTGGTGCTGTTTGTAATGTCAAATTAATCAATGGTGATCACAATGCCTCTCTGACATGATGATACTGTGATTTGTTAGTGAGCTAAGAACAAGTTGGCTTTGTTTGATTTAAGTGGTTTTTTTATTAATAAATATTGCTACTATTATTGCTGTTATCACATTTATTCAGCAATATGACATGATTTTGAGCCGTTCAAGAATGACCCTGGCTGGAATTATACTTTGTTTCATGGTACTGTAATCCAAAGATCCAAATCAACCCTCTTTGAGTCAATATAGATCACATGTCCATTTTATTTTTAATTATTTTCAATATTCTGAATTTTTATTTTCTCTTTTACCTTTTTATCATAAACAATACAATTTTTAACTTTCTCTGATTCGCAAATGGTTCCTGTTTTTGTTTCAGCTAATCGTTTGAATCTTTTGCTGACTGATTAGATTTAGGAAAAAATTTTAGCATCACTTCTTTTATTGACAAAAACTTTTGTTCCTCATTGACTGTTTCTTAATTCTTCTGTCTTCTTTTATGCTATTTTATTGAACTCTTTTCTTGTGTCCTGCTTCAAAATCTTTCTGAAGCCTTTCTTAAGGTGCCAGCACCTTAAAGTAGGTGAGCTCATTGACGTTTCTTCTGAACGAGTGTGACTTTTGTTGTTTAAATATCTCAAGAGCATTTGATATATGTTTATTGTTGCTATTTCTTTTTCTCTTTTTATCATTAGACAAAATCATGTTCTGAAAGACTGTGCTATGGAAATGAAAGTGTTGGGCAAGCAGATCTAGGTCTTGTGCCAAAAGATGCAATTTCTAGAGCACAAATGCAGCAATGTAAAATAGTGAGTGCACCTATTACTGTTGGTTCCAAATCTCCTGAGGAAATTGATCCTCCTTATTCCAATGCAACCGCATATCGAAGTCTTGCAGGTGCACTTCAATACTTGACCCTTACACGGCCAGATCTCTCCTATGCAGTAAATTTTGCATATCAATTCATGCATGCCCCAACGATGAAGCATTTTCAAATCTTGAAGCACATTATACGATATGTTCGAGGCACGTCTCAATATGGTATCCAGTTCTATAAATCCCAAGATTTGACTCTCTGAGCGTACTCTGATGCAGACTGGGGGGGCTGTCCAAATACACGCCGATCGACTTTAGGATACTGCACATTTCTTGGTCCAAATTGTATATCCTGGAGCTCTAAGAAACAACCGACTGTTGCTCGCTCGTCCTGTGAAGCTGAATACCGGGCCCTCACTGGAGCTGCTGCTGAAATTAAATGGTTTACCTTTATTTTAGAAGATCTCGGTGTCTACCTCTCCAAAGCTCCAATTCTATTTAGTGACAACATTTCGGCACTACATACCACTATCAAAACAGTCTTTCATTCACGTATGAAACATTTTGGAACTCGATTATCATTTTGTTCGTAAACAAATTGCACTGGGAAATATGAATACTCAATTCGTCACAACCGAAGGTCAGCTTGCATATCTTTTTACCAAACCATTGTCTCAGCAACGATTCAGCATCTTGGCTTACGTATGCAACCTTCCCTTTGGTTGAGGGGGGATGATAACGCACCAGCTCACTCCAGAAAATCAGGTGCATCTTCAACGGTTCACAACTCCAGGAGATCAGGCACGGATCATAACTACAGGAAATCAGGCGTAACTAATATGGCAGAAAATTAAATCAGCCACTAGAGTCAAGAAACTAAAACACATCTTGATAAGGCTCCAGCAATAAATCAGAATTCCAGCAAATTAAGACCAATAAATATGGAAGCAAAGCCAATCGGACAAGCAACCAAAACGCCTCTTCACAAAGATGAAAGATTTCGGGAGAATCTCAATTTCTCCTATTCAAAACAAAAGGAGAAATTCAAGCAAGAAGATTGTACACCCATGGAAACTGATCCAAATTCGAATCAGACATAGCAATGTATAAATACTGTGCTAAGGGAACCCGATCATCATGAAATTGAAGACTGAGTTGTAGAGTAGGAATTTTTCTTCCGTACCACATTAATTTCTTTTGTTCATCATCTTCATCCTTCTATCTCTTTTACAGTCTTACAATTAACTTTATGCCAAAGGTTGACAATGTTAGAGTGGCAGAATGCAGCATTTTCAAAGATTAGAAAGCAGAATCCTGCGAACTACATAAGGAGTCAAGAAGAGCAATCTTGCTCTCTGTCTCCCTCTTGGGTAACACGTCTATTTTTATTTTTCTTTTGTCCATGTCTTAATTGATGAAGTTTCTTCAAGAATTCGTGTGGCATCAATGGATTTTCCTTGGCATATTTATGAATGCTGGAAAATTGGTCTCATTTCATACCCTCTTGTTGGGTTTTCCTAGGATAAAAAGGCATGTCCTGGAGAGTTCCATTTGTTTGTTAGGAAATGGAATTAATTCCTGTTGCGACTTGAAGAATTAAGAGTTTTCGGTGGAAAGGTAAGCTACTTAAATGTGTTTGCCAAGTGTAGTTTCCTGAAAGACGATTTCAGTTTTGATATTTGAGTTATTTCTTTTTGTATAAAAAGTTTGCCCATTGTACAGCTGTACCAAACACTTGAATATTGAGCTGCAACCATGGGAAGATTGTATTTTATGGTTATGGTATATTAAAGGTAAAATACTTACTCATCAGTGTTTAACCATCGATAATATTCTCATGTGCAACTGATTTATTAGCAAGTAGCTTATGATGCAGACTCTTTACAAGTGGTTGTTTACTGTTTAAGCGATTGTGCTTTCAATGGACAAAGACTAAAATATCACCTCTTCTTTTCCCTTTGACTTTCTCTCTCACTTTTCTCTTGGAAAAATCAAATGGTCAGGTGCCTACCAATTTCTCTCTTTCTAAATCAGCCTTTTTTTCATTTTTTTCCAAGATATCAGGCTATTTTCCTTTTTTTTTTAACGGCCAAAGACTAAAACATCATTTTTTTCTCTTTTTGAACTTCTCTCAAACTTTTATCTTGGGAAAATCAAATGGTCAAGTACGTACCAATTTCGCTCTCTCTCTCTCTCTCACTCTCTCTCTCTCTCTCTATATATATATATATATATATATGGAAAAAGCAGAGAGGGAAAAAGAGAATGAATCTCGAGTTCTTTTAATATGAAAATTTGATTGTATTCATCCTTCATCTCAGCATCCTCCTTTCTATATCAAAATTAAACAAAGAGAGAAAAAGGATGGCATACCGATAAGAATAACTTATAAGAATTAGTGGAAGAGCGGCCTGCTCATGGTTTTCATTCATTTGGCTTTTTTTCTAAAAGAAGCCACATAGATGTGTTTGAGATGTTTCAAGAAAATGTTGAGTGTTTAGTTGTATAAATTAATTTATAACTTGAAAAGGCTACATATTTTTTTATTCTTATAAATCTTGATCTATTGCATTGGACATTGGTGATTTCTTTATCTTGTAATATTGGAAATTCCAGACTTCGAGTGCTTATTTTACTCACTAAATAAATGGCCCTATTTTTGCGATATAGAAGAGTTTTCACAAAATATAACTACAAAAAATTTAAAATAAAGCAAATACTTGTTAAACAGTCGGTGGGCAAAAGAAGGGTTTCTATTAAGAAATTGAAAATGTGAAGGCACTTTTCAAAATTACAGCAAGTTATCAAGGACGACGTGAAAATTTTCTATAATAACCCCACCAACCGCTAAGGTCCTCTCAAAAATTTCCTGCCAAAAGCAAGAAGCCGGGAAGAGAGAGGGAGAGAGCATCAGAGCACTGACACGTAGACCTGGGCGGTGGGCCGAGCCGCTGTGGGGTACCCGGGACCCAGGCCAGCTGACAGCTGACACAAGCGGCCTTGCTGATTAGTAATTCTTTTTGTCGGTCTCGTTTTTAAAATTATTTTGAGAGCCTGAGATTGATTAAAACTTAGGCACTGATCGTATTTGTTGTGTATGAATTTAGTTCTTTCTTGCTCTTCTTTTTCGGTGTCCTTCATTCTCAATCGACTGATTCAGTTGATAAGCCTAGTAGTAGTTTCTTGCTTGATCTTTTTTCGAGAAACTCTGTTGAAGAATGTTTGGGATTTCTAGGTCCGTTGGGCTTCAGGTGACTGGGTTTGTGGAAGACCATTCAGTATGCCCATGGATTGGATGTATTCATGATTGTTTTGTTCCTTCTGGTTCGTATTCTTGGACACGAAAAAAAATTTCCAACTTCGTCTGTTTTGGTGTGTACTCTGGGATTTCTGGTTGGATTGTTGGTTTTGGTGATAGAGTTGCTGGATGATCGTTTAGTGTGTGATGCATTAGAATTTTCAAATTCTCCTTTGGATTCACACTCTTGAATTCGTTTATGTTGTCTGTTTTTGTTATAGCTATGTGCATTGTTTGTGCCATCTTCCATGGATTGATCACTCAATCTCTAGTTCAATATGTTTGTTCAGGAGAGGACCGTTTGTCCTTGATAACGTCATGTCTTGTGGTCTGTTCTTTTCACCATTTTGTTTGATAATCTTCTTAGGGCTCACAGTGAATATCTGCAACTTTCTGCTCTCTCTCTCTGAAATGTCTCCCAGCTCACCTTGCTGATTAATTAGTGCCTTATCTCACTTTACAAATAACTTAGTGGGCAAGAATGTGACAATTCCAAAATGGCAAGAAAGCAACATTTTTAGATAGATGAAGGCAGAAACCCAGGAAATACTTAAGGGGTCAAGAAGAGCAATCTTGCTCTCTGTCTTACTCAATGTAAACCTTCTCTACGTTTATTTTTCTTTAGTTCTTGTCATGAATGAAGTTTTTTCAAGAATTCGTATGGCATCTGTGGGTTTTCCATGGCATTTTATGAACTTTATAAAATTTGTCTAATTGCTAACCCTCTTTTTGGTATTCCTTAGGGTAAAAAAGGTGTTTCGGACATTTATTTGTTATAAAATAGAATTAATTCTTGTTGAGACTTGAAGAATTAGGAGTTTTCAGTGGATACGTAAGCAACTTAAATGTATTTGCTGAATTGCCGGTTCCTGATTTCAGTTTTGATATTTGAGTTATTACGTAACTATAAAACGTTTTTCAATCGTACAACTGTGGCAAATAATTGAATATTGAGCTGCAATCATCGGTAAACTGTCCTATATGGTCATGGTATGTTAAATGCAAATACTTGGTCACCAGTGTTTAAACAAACACAATGTTCTCATGTGGCAACTGATTTATTATATAATAGCTTATGATGCAGACAGTTTGTTTTTGTTTTCATCATTTTCAATGAATGTGTGAGCAATACCATTTTATGATGGCATTGCAAGTGGGTGTTTAATGTTTTGGCAAAATATAACTATAATGTTTTTTCAAAATAAAGTAAGTACCTGTTATGCACATAACGACTTTTGATCCTACCATGACTCACATCGGTCAAGACCATCTAAAATCACAATAGGCCCAGTCCTCTTTGTAGTTGAAAGGTTAACTTCTTTCTTGAAATGGTTGATCCCTCCCTGCATTTGTTGAGCATGCGAAAACCATTTTGAATTCTAATTAGATTGTTACTTTCTTGTTTCTATTATGAAATTAAGATCACAACTTTTACCACATCTAGGTCTTGATACAACGTCCCAACAACCAAATAGATACACCCTTTGCCTGATCAAAGAAAAAACCATTGTTCAAGGCATCTTATGGGGGTTTTCCTTTTCACATATGAGGGACTGTGGTCATTTCACATTCACAACATCAGTTCCCACTTACTCCCCTACCCTTTCCTAGCCGCTCTTCTTCTCGGACCTCCCCTCCCCACCCCATCTGGTGGGCACCATGGCCAGCTGCTCCTCCCATCGGCCGGAGTCGTACTTGCTCTACTGATCGACCATGCGTTGAGTTGGAACGACCAAGACGACTTCCCGGCCTTTGATCGGCTTGGTATTTTAGTGGTGGTTGATTTGCATCCCAACCTTCACTCTTAACACTTTCTTGTTAAACAAAAGTGCCTCTTTGGTTCTTGGTCCATATTTATCAGCTTATCAAGTAATATTGCTAACCCAAATCATGAGCTTTTCTTGGAGGGAATCCACTTAATTTCAGACCGTCACATTTCAAACACTGTTTCACAAGTGTAAATCCAAAAACTATTTTGTTGGCCGGTCAACTTAAGGGCCAGTCAAAATAGTTTGCCAAGAAAATGGTACCCAGTTGGTCAATCTCCATGAGAATTGAAAAGGAATGAATATTAAAAGTAATTGGAAAATGATAATATAAAACAAGAATTGCACTATTTAGAATGAAGTAATTTTCATCTCAGATGTATATATATATTTTTTCTATTTTGTAATTTTTTTAATTAAGACAGGTGTGTTCCTCCTAGATGCACCCATAATCATTAATTTTGGTCTTCTTATTTTCAATCATTGCTTAGTACTAAATTGTAGCATCAAAATGACAATAGAGGGGCTTGGCCTGGCCCAGTTAAATTTTAATCAAAAAAATATGTAAGAATATTATATATATGCATTTATTTATTTAAAATTAATTAAAAATTGTCTAGCCTGGCCTAGCCGGGTGCCCACTTCTATCTAGACATAATGTGTGTGCCATTATTGCATTTTACTTCTTGATTTTGTTACATTACCTGGCGGTTGATTTCTAGAATAAGTCTATGTTGTTATCCCCACCTATTTGATTGTCACATTGAGATTGGGTGTTTTTGAAGTCGATGCTGTGTCAAAACAATAATTTGATCAAGACAGTATGTTACTATGTTCTCGCTTTTTCAGTACCGTAAGCAAAGCTTGAATTTTGGACGACAAAGCCTTGCTTCGAATTGCTTTTGGTGATTTTTCAGATATTGCCTATTGAAAAGTGAGCTTATTTTTATTGAAAAAAAATGTGATAAACCTTGTAATTTAATACAAGAATATATTGTTATAGCCACAAAATCGTCTGCAAATATGATTGAACAAACCAGCAGACTTCATATATAGGTCATCCATCCTCTTCGTATATGACAATAAAACAAACCTCATTTAAGGCTAGATTTTACTCTGAACATCTCATACTAACGTCTGAGCCTAGCAAGAAGTTGAAATATGTTTATATAGATCATTCATCATTTGGCAATTTGTTCGGTATTTTGAGGGAAGCATGAATGAATATAAGTCATCCCACACTCAAAACATTTTCCCAAGATACTGAACAAAAGTCTGCGATATTCTTGTGTCGCTCCTCTCCGAGAGAATAGCAAGAGGGACAAGGTGGCCTCCTCCTTCCTCTCGCTTCCGACCTCTTCTTCTTGTCTCTTTCTTGCTCATGCTTCTGACCGTTCGCCATTCTTGCTCAGCCTCTGATCGCTCACCATTGGCATTGTCTCCTCTTCTTTTACCGTCCCTCTCACAGTTGTCTGAAGGGAGAGAAACCTGCTTCTCTCTGTCGATTTTTCTGCTCCGAGTCGCTTGGATGTCCACAGAGACACAGGCGCGCTTTCTCAACAGCGTCTCTTCAAAGCGTCATTTTATGTGGGTCCCATTGGACCAATCCGTAACAAGTCCAAACCGCGGGAGGGAAGCATTCCGTGTCCCAACCACGGAATCAGAACGAACTCCGTGTCCAAACCACGGTTGATCTACTTCACTTCTTATCAGTGCTCCCATGGCATTCTCTTATTCTTTCAGCTCCGCCTCGATCGTCCGATTCCAGCACTGCAAACTCTCTGCTCAATACCACATGATGTAAGAGTGGTTTAATAGAGGTGGAAAATTTATGAGGATCTATCCCTACTCACCTTTGGTATTCTCAGTTCGTGCTCATCGACCGTGGTCGTTGGCTGAGGAGGTCATTCGTCTTCATTCTTCTCTTTGTGCACTATGGTAGGAACCAGTATAAGTCTTATATATTTATTTTTATGCTTGAGCATGTGCATTTGAAGGCTAGTATTACTTCAAAACTCCAACAATTGGTATTAAAGACAAGTTCTACACTCTTGTGTATCATGTACTGTTTGTTTGTATTAGAGAGAGAGGACGGCAGATTGTCACTGGCCATTTCGAAACTCTCTCACTCTCGCGCTCTTGCACAATCTCTGTCTCTGCAATCCCTCTCTCTCTTGTAACTCTTTAGTATTTTAAAAATAAAATAACAAGGGGTTGCTAGCGAGGGGCTCTGTCCCCTCCGCTGGAAGCATCCGGCAAACCCCTCTTCAGGTATACGAGATAGAGACATAGATGGAAGGCCATTGGGCCTTCCCTGAAGCAAATCAAAGGAGCGTGGAAGCCCTTCTCTCTATCACCGATGAAAACCACCGACCAAAAAGGAGGGCATGGGCCACCAAGTGGCAGACCTGCCTTTTTCTTTTCCCGTCGATAGCAGTGCCTCCTTCTAGACGAGAGGGAGAGAAGCAGATGAGGAACACATGCCCAGGCAGCCTCGCGTCTCTTTGCCTTGCAGCAGCACCAGCAGAACAGACCCCATCAGGGGCCTGGTCCATTGTGAAAAAGACGACAAAATGGAGAGGGCCCTTCCTATCATAATGGAGAAGGGGAGGGCTTTTGCCCACCCTTCCGACAGCATAGGGAGAGTAAAGTGTATTGTTATGTCGTGGTTTATCACAAAAGTGAGAATTCAATGGCCTCTCACACTTGCTTTGGAAAAAAAAAATATAAAGGGCGTTATTATTATATTTGTTATTTCATTGTATTGATCAAGCATGAATGGGCACGTATATCTTTTGTCACATGCATTGCCTAATTCTGTTATTTTTTATAGCTCAAGTAATATTCTCATTTTTTATGGATCTAATTCTACTATTGAAAAGAAATTGTACTGTTGACATTAGGATATATGGATCTATACCTAACACTTCATGTGAATGAGTCTGCCCTTTTGACTAATAAAACGACAACTCATGAGAAAGCAATCTTTGAAAAGTGTGAGTGATCTATTTCCCTTCACTTGCTGCTTCTGTAGTCTAGAGTTGCTAACTCCTTTGGTCCTCTTAGTCCACATGATTCTATTCTTTCCACCTGCTGAATAAGGTTCTTTCAACATCTCTTACAACATGCATAATGATGGATAGACATTCAATGATTTGATGTCCAAGTGTGTTGAGGAAGAAGAGAGATTGAAGAGTGAGAATGTGCATAGTGCACATGTGGCTTCTCATAAAAGTCAACATAAAATCGGACCAAAGAAAAATGTCATAAAGAAAAAGGCTAAAAAGTCCGCTACATGAACATCTAACCAATCTACTATCAAGCCTCAAAAAGGTGTCTCTTCTATGAAGTGCTTCTTCTGTAAGAAGAAATGACATAAAAAGACAAATTGTGAAAAGTATGTGAACTGTTGGCTCGGAAAGATAATTTATCATTAATTTCTCATGAATGTAACTTGATTAATATTCCAGTTAATAACTGGTTGGTTAATTCGAGTGACATTGTGTATATTGCCGATACCTTGCAGGCTTTTATGAAAGAAAGGGAGCCAATGGAACATAAGAGAAGTTTTGAAATAAATATAAGAACATTGTCTGTTTTCTTTACTAATTGTTGCATTTTGTCATGTGTTAGTGTTTTTATATGAAGGTAAAACAATAATAGAAGGTTTGGAATACGGGAGTTTAGATGATGAGGAAGATGAACTTACTCAATATTTGGATGGTTCAAATGACGATGAACTGTCATCCATTAAAGAATATGACAATCATGAAGATACAATTGACCAATTGCCTACAAAAGTTATTTGAACTTTGTTAAGTATCACTTGATAACTACACAAATTAATTACTTTCTTTTAATTTTTGTACATATACATATTTCAATATGATTATATTATTGTTCAACAATACTTAATATTTACTTATTCTCTTAATTGATATTATTATCTGAATCTTGGTTTTCCTAGTTTTGGTTATTTGTTTTTCAATGATAGTTCTATGACATTTAATTGTTTAGGATAGGTCATACTATGCACCAATTATGCAAGCACTCTTGGTACTATGTATGTTATAACATTGTGTTTGTTTGGATTTAAAAATTATTGTGGTTTGCATATGTTGTATATTGTTCTTTCTTGATATGCTTAGTGTCAGAGTCTTGGATCAAGAAGACCTGAGGAGAGAGAACATATGGAGAACAATGAAAGAAGTCAGGTAACAAATCACTCCAAACGTTTCTAGCTTTTTTAGAAACAGTGTCATAATTAAAGACATTTAATCCACTGCACTTTCAATATTTTATTTACGGAAAGAGGATCTTGACCCCTTGTTTTGCAAATTAAAGAGGTCCCCATGCTCATGAAATCTCGGAAATAGTTTTTGAACTTATGATTAACTGGATACAATAGGCAATATTGTTATGCATATAAAGGGAAAAAAAAGTAGCATTTAGAGTTGATTTCATTTAATAAAAATATAGCACATGATTTTTACAACAAGATTCAAATACAAGAAAAATTAAAATTGACAGCTACTAGAATCTTTGATGGTTTGATATCAATTTAAAGATTAAAAGCAATTTAAGCTGTCAATGTTTTATTATTTATAATGAAAGTATGCAGTTTGTAAATAACATGCAAATATTTTTATTTGCATGTTATTTACAAACTGCATACTTTGCAATTCATTCTTTTCATAGATTTTTTTTCTGATTTTGTATATTTCTAAATTAAAATTTTTTCAAAATTTTAGTTTAGAAAAGCTATGATTTTTAAATTCATTTTTGGTTCACATTTAACTTTTCAATCATACGGGTCATGTTACAAGTTTTACGATGTTGTTAGTACAACAAGTCATATTAATGAAAGGAGTGGAACACTTTGAGGTCGAGAGTCAAGTCTATTTTCCAAGCTGAGGGTCCATTGTTTGTGTTTGGGGTCGATGACACCAAAACAGTGCACTAATTAGCCTCTTCCTGATTTTTCTTGAAATTAATATGAAAAATGAGAAAATAACTAAAATTTTGAATTCCTTTTCAAGATTGGTCCATGCCAATACGAAACTAAAAATACTATCATAGTTTTTCTAAGATCATAGAATACAAGAACCTATTTTTATGTCATTTATGATATCACTATAGGCATCTAATATTCCTATCGATTTTCCTTCACCCGTTAACGCATTGGGGATTTGCATTATTTTCTTAATACAGAAAAGTTTTACATAAACC
This sequence comes from Nymphaea colorata, assembly GCF_008831285.2. Taxonomy (NCBI): domain Eukaryota; kingdom Viridiplantae; phylum Streptophyta; class Magnoliopsida; order Nymphaeales; family Nymphaeaceae; genus Nymphaea; species Nymphaea colorata. Next base: position 3,501,446 of record NW_022204507.1, on the reverse strand, counting down.
AACTAAGGAATTATAAAGAAGTGGAAAAGTCAAAACCAACTTATGGGCACTCTTTCAAATTTATAAAAGTTTCATAAAGAAATAAAAGAAAGGATCGAAGCTGGTTATATGCAAAAGCCAACAACTTAGTGTAGCTAACCGTCAAAAACATTGTAAAGCCAACTTCTTATTGGAAGCATTGGGATGGTGATGGCGGTTTTTCCTATCACCATTGGATCTTTGCACTGTTGACTAAACAATCGGTTTGCAAAAAGTAAATTCTTTGTAGGGGGAGTTTGATTACTCCGGATTGAAATTCACATATCTGATATGTGGATATGACATAACATGCCTTCACCTTGATTTTACAAAAAGGGATGAAAGGACTAATCAGCCTTAGTTACATTAATAAACGGTTAGATTTAAGATCGGGATGTCAAAATCGGCTTAATCAGTCTATTGGTAAACCTTTTACCAACAAATAGATGCAATAAGAGGGTAACGCCGCAGGGTGGGTGTCGGAGCAGCCCGGTTAAATTGTAATTGAAAAATATAAAATATATTTTCTGTATATATAAAGAAATTTTTAAAATTAATAAAAAATTTTATCTAATCAAGAATGTGGACAAATAGTTTTCATGGAATACTTAGGCGTGTTGAATGTTGTCTGATCTCGCCTTCATTAATCGCATATATATTACAGTACTCTTTAGTCCTTTCATTTCTTATTTGCCATCACAGAGGGTCCGATCATGTACGTATTTTTCATGTGATAAAAGTGCAACCAAGTGATTAACACTGTGATTAATGGGATGCAGTCTGGACACGATTAATAGAAATATGTTTAACCAACACGATCTGGATACAGACACAGTAATTTGCTTTTAAACCTTACCCCTCCCTCTCTCTCAGATCGTCAAGGTATGCTCCCTCTCCCTCTTCTCATTCTTTTCGTGATTTTCTTCTCGTTGATCCTTTATGTGATTTTTTGAAGGTTCTCACTCTTCTTGTCTCCTGTGCAACTTTCTTTTTACAAGAGATCCAACAATGCTCCATCGGAAAATCAAAGTAATCTTTTGATTAGCCCGGGATGAGTGAAACCTCTGCAATGCCATGATGGGGTACAGTTCTACAAAAAGATTGAATGCTCAATCTGGGATCCGCTGGCTATGAAAGGTAACATTCTCTTTTATTTTCCACATACACCTCATTTTTCATTTCTTTACAATCTCTGGGGGCCGTTTGATGGCCTGGAAATCTGGAATTGGAAATATATTTCTGAAAATATATTTTCCGAAAAAAAATAAATGGGAAAAATCTTTCTGATTCTCATTTGGATGTGTGTGTGATGACTGAGAAATATATTTCCAAAAATATATTTCTGAGTTTGATGATAAAGAAATATATTTTCAGATTTCCAGAAAATTAATTCTTAGTTTGATAATAAGGAAACATTTTTTCAGATTTACAGAAATTAGATAAATAACCACACCAAATAGATAATAACCAACAATGGCCAGTCTTTTTAGTACAAGAACAAAAATAACTGCAGTAGAGTTCGAAGAACATATGAACGCAACAAGATACTGTAAATGTAAACAATATCAAATGTTTTAATCAACATCTACGCACAATTCATAAATACTCAAACCATACTCATTGGTTATATATGAGAATTTCACTATAAAGTATACAACATTAGATAAACCACATACATATTCCCATCAGTGATAAAATATTTACATAAGTGTTTAGAAGAGCTTGAACGTTAAATATAAAGCCAAGTGCGTGTGTAGAGTATCCATAGAAGAAAGTACATATGTAGCTTCATGTATTCATCCACCATAACAAAAAGAAGCCCAACAAAATCAAATATGCCCCTTGCACCACCTTTGAACAAGATGTCATACTTTTGTCGGAGCTTCATCTTCGAACAAGACATCATAACTGCTTGATGAACTGAAAATGAAAATACATATGTGTCTAATGGCAAGTATAAGGGCATAGCAAGTTCTGAACTAGAAATCAGTAACTAATGACATAGATGACAGAAAATTCCAAAGGTATTAGCACAAACATAAAATTTAGTTGTTAAATTATGCAATTACTATATGAATAATATTCAAAATAATGAAGAAAGCAATGACTTGCTGTTCAATGTCTACATGTTCAATGGCAAGTATAAGGCATATCAAGTTCTGACTAGAAATCAGTAACTAATGACAGTAGATGACAGAAAATTCCAAAGGTAATAGCAACAAACATAAAGAATTTTTAAGTTGTTAAATTATGCAATTACAATTGTAATGCAGTTTCGTCTCCAAGTTGCAATAAAGGTCCACTACATCATTAAAATATGTAAACTAACAACTACTCTGAGTATGCATCAACAGTAATGAAGGATGTCAAAGAGAGGAGATCCATTTCAGCCATCTGGTTAAAAAGAAACATACATAATCAAGGCATTCTAATTCCAAAATAGACAAATGTTTGGCATGGCATGCAGAAATGCAGTCTGAGATCGTTCTCGGGTTGTCTTCCTTTAAAAGTAATCAATGGTGTTTGCCCATGGGCTACCATCTCTTTGAAACATTTTGATTCTAGAAGATACCAGGTATGTGTTTTAGGCTTTTATCAGTCCCTTCAGACAGCAAAAACATAAACTGCATTATGCAGATAAAGATATCATGCATAAGCCCATTTCATGATGTTTCATGAAGCCTTATAGCTTTCTTGAATCAAACTAAACTCCCCTGTGGCAACATTCTATGAAGGGGATTTGCTTATCAACTTGCAATAAAACAAAAAAGTAGGAATAAACTTGTTGATCATGTTTGCAATAAATTAAGGAAAGTTCTCCCACGCAGATGCCTTTCATTGGAACTTGCTGATCATGCCTTAACTCAGAATCCTCCCAAGACCGTTACATTTCATCTAGCATGAATCCAATCGGGTCAAATCATATCACTGTGTTCAAAAATCTAAACTATTTGATGCAAATGTTAAAGACACAAGAAAATGCAGAATGAAGTAAATGTGCACTTGCCTTTATTATGGCCCATACCAGCAACCAACTTAAAAAAGTTAGAAGCGTAGCAGAAAATCAATTTCATGCTAGTAATCTCGAAGACACCCATTACTAATCTGTGCGTGGAGAGAAAGAGAGACCAGGAGATATCTGTACTTGGGAAGCATGCACAACCCATTACTAATATGTTTGCAGAGAGAGAGAGAGATCTGTACTTGGGAAACAGGCACCTAACCTTTATGGTCTATAATAACAGCCAACTTAAAAGAATTAGAAGCATAGCAGAAAAGCAAATTCATGCTAATAATCTCGAAGACACCCATTACTAATATGCATGTGTGTGTGTGTGAGAGAGAGAGAGAGAGAGACAGAGAGGCCTTCTATTTTTACTAAGAAATGATTATTGTTGTTTGCAAGGTATCACTCATTCCAAATGCTTACGTGAAAGGAAAAAGGGACATAGAAAGCTTTAGTCTATATTGTGAATAAGATTGGGTTTATCCGAGCATTAGATATTTGAGTTGGGGAACAACTAAAATTTATTAGTTGCACTGAGGATTTGCTCAACGTTTTTTCTACTCTTTCTCTAAAGTGTGTCATCAAATAAAATTTAATTTTCTTGAGAATTTATTTTATGGACATTGGACAAAAATGATGGAAGTTATAACTACCCTATGATGTATGCATGTGCATGTATTATTTTACAATACATTGATATGCATGTGAACTATATTCTAGAAGATAGTGCATTGAAGCTTTTATGTTGCATGCCATGAAAGAGATGTCACTTATGGGATTGTTCAGTGATTGAGTCTTATCTTACAGGGCAGACGTAGCTATGAAGATCGTTCTGATATACTCTGTTTTATTGTAGACCTTGTGGAGGCAAGCTGCTATGCTGACAACCCTGAATGGAGGTTAACATGATTTTGAACCTTTAAGTAAAAATTTAACTAGCTTAGCAATAGCCACTTCTCATGAAAAACTCTTAGTTCAATTATGAATAGTTTTAGTCATTTTATCCTATCTAAGCTGCATTTTCTCTCCAGTGTTGATGAACAAGTTGCCAAAGATATTCAACTCTTAGATTCTATTGCTGAAAAACAAACACAGCCATTTTCTGAAGAGTGCAAGCTGTTTCCAGCAGATGTTCAGATCCAATCGCTGTATCCGCTGTAGGTGTTTACCTATAAATACTGGAATGAGTTCATACGTATACTTGTGGTTTTCTTTTGTATTCACTGTCAGCTATGTATCTAAAACATTTTCCTATTCAGTAAATAAGAAAATAGTAAAATCTTTTGTTTGGAACAACAACAACATCAAAAAGAACGGCTTTCTCTTTAGAAATGAGAGATTCCATCCACAGGACAGAAGAAAGGCAGAGCTTGATGAGTCTGTTCTAGCTGCAAGCTTTTTCAAAGAAAAAGACAGGAACATTCAATTGTCAAGCTAATTGGTAAGCACGAGTTAAGAAGTTAACGCATTTGCGAAGAAACCAGTCAACTACAAAATGTACAAACTTAACAAAATCGATCTCTGCGACAAGAAACCCTCACAAAAGAAAAAGGGGATAGAGAAACAGACTGGACTTTCTATATGGAAGCCTCCAGAAAAAAAATTTCTTTCACAGTAGGAGCCAAAATAGAAAGAGGGATTTGCAAAAATTCAGCGAGAAACGGAAAAAAAAATTAAATATTATTCACCATTCATGTTCAAACACTAACATTTCCACGAAAACCTTGCAGATCTGCTCACAGAGTAACAATCGTGCCTCAATTTGTTGAAGAGATGGATTCCTGTGCTACGGTAACAGGGCTAGCCAAAATCAATGTTTCCTAACACGGAAGCCACTGCACAAATGACAGATGAAGAGACAGAGGGCTTCTTCTTCAGCAAGGGTGAGAGAGACGAGTTGGGGATCAGGAGAGTGAGAGGGTGAGAGAGACAATGAGGGGAGCAGGAGAGTGAGAGGGTGAGAGACACGACGAGGGAGCAGGAGAGTGAGAGGGCGAGAGAGACGATGACCAGCTGGCAGGACGGAGGTGATGGAGGCAGCTGTGGGCCTGCGGTAGGAGGGAGAGGGAGGCGATGCGTGGGTGGGAGGCGATGCGTGGGTGCCCTAATGGGCAGAAAAATAAAACCGGCAAAATGTTTCCACCTCTCACGGTGGAAACATTACGAAAAAAATTTTCTGGAAACATGTTTAATGGTTATAATTTTCATTCCACCTTTGATGGAATGAGAAAAATTTTGCATGGCTACAGGATATTGCCAGTCCATCAAACGGCCCCTAGAGTTTTTTCTGGAACCCCAATCTTTGTTCTGTGATTTTTCTTGCTGTTTTATTTTGTCATATTTCGAATGCCTAATTTTGAAGCTTATTAAGAAATATTGCAAGATTTTCAACTTTTAAGAACCAAAAGCCGAACTGATGATTCCCTATGCAATCCATCTCCTGCAGTTCATAGAGGTAGGCTTCCAAGATAAGGATAGGTATACTCTCTACGACTGCCTTTCCAACCAATTTATATGGCAACCATCTACATTATCCATTTATACATGAGTGGGACTTTTTATACACCCTTTTTTGCATTTGGGGGCATGTTTTTTGAACTGAAATATCAATTAGTCCACATTTTGCACACTAAATAAACATGTATAAACATTTAATGGGGTAACCTTTCTCGTTGAATAGAAGACTTGTTTTTTTTTTTGTTTTCTATTGGTCATTGTCTAAATAAACAGTGGAAAGAAACCAAAAAGCTTCTTGTCTTTGTCTTTTTCTTTTCTTTTCTAGCTTCCTTCATACGATAGGCAATGATCAAACCTCTTCAAATGTTAATTCAGACTTTTGATATGTGATTCTTTATGTGCATATACATTTTATTTCAGCACTTTAATTTATATAAGTGAAATGAGTTGCGTTTTTTCGTTTTTCATTTTTAAATATGTTTTTGAATTTTTAAACGACATTTCATTTTATCACTTTTTTTTTCCACTTTTTGTATACACACACAAAAGGTTGCAGTGGCATCATCAATATCCTAGGTGAGAAAACATGCATTGCATCAGTAGGAGTTGGTGTCTAGTCATAGTACTAAGTTAAATCTTGATTTACGTTTTCCAATCACTAGGGTGTTCTTATCTGCTGAACATTTTGAATCAGCCTTTGTGCACATATAACCGAACTGCTTATATGTGAGACTTTGTTCACAAATATTCGTCAGCTTTAATACCACAGTCCTTTTTGGGCATTGGTTCGGTGTAAAGGATACTTGATGGTCTCATGAAAATGTTTGCAATTCTCGTGGAGTGTGCAGCATCATGAAAGTTATCTGAGCATGTCTGAATTGGAACACATTGCGAAGGTAATTGTATGAATCCTGGCTGGCTGAATCATTTGTACCTTTTGTCTATCACATAGTGGACCTCTGTATGCATTTGGCTAGTGACTCTGGCTAACATGGGATTATATTTCTTAGCACCTAGACTGACCAACCTTTTTCTTTTGTCAAAAGAAATATGAAGATATTACTTGCATGAACTATTTTGAGGTGTAGTGTTTTTCGTCATAAGCATAAAATTATTTGCAATAGAACTGCTTGAGAGCTAGTCATCAGAATGTGAGCATGTGTTGGTTTGTCTTTCTTCTTTTTTTTTTTTGTTGGGGGGGGGGGGTGGGTTGTGTTGGTGGTGTTGGGGGGAGAGAGAGAGTAAGCCTATTAAAAAGTTTATAAGATGATAATGGTTTTGTTGTAACATGAGCCTGTTCGATGGTTTCTTCCTAATAGGTTGATCTTGGTTCTGTTGTATCATGAAAATGCTTGATGCTTTCTTCCTAATAGGATGATATTGGGTCTACAGCATACTTGGCAAGCACTGCAGGTAGACTTTTAGTTCATTCAAGTTGCCTTGTCATACTGGGTCAGTTATGGTGGTAAAGAGTTTGAAGCAGTTGAGAACTGTGGAGGTAATCATCTCGTTGCATCAAGAAGAAAGAATAACTTCAAAAATTACTCAAGAGGAAAATAGAAGGGAAAGTTGCAAAAGAAAGCATCTGTCTCTCTACTTTGAAATGCTTTTCCATGTTACCTCCAAATCAATGTTGTAAGAAGCGTATGCATCACACAAAAAAAATGCAACTCAAAGCGTTTTTTAGAAAAATGCCTTGAGGCAGGGCCTTGAGGTGCACACATCCCAGAAGCATGCACCTCATTTAATATAGGCGTATGCCTCCATCATGGTATGCTCCATCCTTGAGGCATACGCCTCAGGGAAAAGTGTTGAAAAAAGTAATGCTATATGTTTGTAATTTGTGAAATAAAGATAAGAACATTGTTTTTTTTCTTTACTTACTATTATATTTGGTTATGTATTATTGTTTTTATATCAAGGTAAAACAATAATAGAAGATTTACAACATGAGAGTTTTGATGATGAAGCAACTGAAGAGGAAGATGAACTCTATTCAAATGATGATGAATTGTCATCCATTACAGAATATGAAAATGATGAAGATACGATTGGCCAATCGCCTACAAAAATCATTTGAACTTTGTTAAATATCACTTGATAATAACACAAATTAGTTACTTTTTTAATTTTTGTACTTATACACATTTCAGTATGCTTATATTATTTCCCACCAATACTTGTTATTTACTTATTCTCTTAATTGATATTATCATATGAATTTTGGTTTTCCTAGTTTTGGATATTTGTTTTTCAATGATAGTCCTATGACCTGTTTAGGACAAGTCTTGCTTCTACGCCAATTATGCAAGCACTCTTTGCACTATGTATGTTATGACATTGTATTTGTTTGGATTTGCAAATTATTGTAGTTTGCATATATTGTGTATTAGTTTTTATTGATATGCTTAGTATTGTAGTCATTTTTTTCAGTTTTGATGTTATTTTTATAAATATTATATAATTCACAAACTTGTCGGTGAAGCTACGCTGGAACTAATGCCTCAGCTTCCCTCGCCTCATGAGAGGCTGAATGTGTCGCCTCACCTTATTGCCTTTTACAACATTGCTCCAAATACCATTAAGTTGTTCCTCTTGAGAGTGTGGTGCCACTTTTTCTTAGTAACTTGATCCGGCAAGGCCCAACTAGAAGTTTCTCTTGTTCTCTGCCTTCTTCCTCTGCAATACAATATGCATGATACCAGTAGGTATGGTCATGAAGGGTTTGCATGCAATTGATGTCTAGCAATGTTAAAATGACTTGTACATGACCTAAAAAATCCTTACATGCACTATAATGGGTCCCACCAGGCATGCCATCTATTTTCTCCCCTCCCCTGAATGGGAAGTAGCGTGAAGCCGAAAATTTGAGATTTGGATATTAGAAAAATTGCAAGAGAAAGGGATCCGCCCACTGGTACGAGGTCTAACCATGTCTCCCCGCCTTTAACATGGATAATTGGACCTAAGACTAAGCATTTCTCAAAAGTTGTACAAGTCATTTGATCGATGCATTATATATGTTTGTGCATAAGGGTTTGAAATTTGATTTTGAAGTCCATTTGAACTTAATTTTGAACAATCAACGTTTTGACCTTGTTTTAGATAAAATGAAATGGATTTTAAACAAGTTATTTGAAAATCTAATTGGTTTTGACAAGTTATTTAGAAATTCAACTTGTTTTTGAAATTTGGGCAAATTCTTTTGAATTTTGGCAAAATTAAAAATTGTTCAAAATTGATTCTAGTTGGGACCATTGATTTGATCTAAAAATTTGAGAGTTTTGGAAATTTGGTTGGAAATTATATTTGTAAATTGAGGATTTTATTTCTAAATAGTTGAAAATTGGAGTTTTAGTTCATGAACTTGAAGTTAATATGCAATCTTGGATCAAAATTTTGAACTTAGTTTAAAGTAAATTCAAAAAATGAACTTGACTTAAATAGTTGATTTAGCTTGAAAAAATGGATCAATTGATCAAATTTGAAAATTGGTTCATCAAAAAAATAGGAATTTTGAATTGAAATTGTACCAAGTTCTCTTTTAGAGAAGATTGTAAATTTTTCAAGTAAAGCTTGTTTTTGGAAAAATAGGGATTCCAATGTTTTATAGAAAATTTTTATGTTCCAAATATATTTGTTGGTAAGATTGATAGGTTTCTTGTATTTTCTTTTCAACACTAAGTGAGATTCCAAATTCTGTGTTAAAATATAGCTCGGTCATGTTTTGTAACTTGAATTGGTTCATTTACTTTCTAGAGATGGTGCATGTGTGTGTGAATTAGATAAGTGACTGCATGCATGAATTAAGAAAATAAACTATATGTGTGCATACATTCTTCACTCTCACTAACTCTCCATGCATCTACACGTGTTAATTTTTTATTCCATCATACATGCATTCATGAAATAAAGAGCAAATTTATATTAAATTGGATATGTAGTACAATGTCCAGGCTATACTTGGTATTGGATAAAGTATAACTACTAGAATGCAGTCCATAAGCTTGACATAGATAAAATTCTTAAACTCGAAAGTGAAATCTGAAAATTGAATGAAAAATCCCAGTTTTAGAATGGGAAGAACGTGGAAAACCTCCACTTCCTCATGTTAAAATGATTATAAAACAGGCCATGTACTGATTTAATGGTTGCAAATTAAGAAATGTCTACTTTCGAGATCTTTCTTCAAAGTAAAATGTAATTTTATAGATTAAATCTTGAAATTGATGACACATATATACATATTTTGAATATATACATCTATTTTTCCATTGAAGTACATTTTGTAATACAAATCAGATCTTACAAGAAATGTTTACTCCAAATTTGGTTTTAAATCTCAAGGCTATGCAAATTAGTATAGTATGTTGAGAGAATTTGACAAAATTTCTCTTGCCGGTTTTGTGAATTTTAATTACATCTTTTGGCAGAAATTTTGTGGTGTATTAATTTGAAAACCAAACCAATTGCAAAATTGAAAAATGTGAAGTCGAAATCATGAATATCAGCCATATTAGAAGCTACTCTCTACAGTGCTGATTTGGCAAGAATAGGGATTTGGTCTAATTTCATAGACATTGACAAATTAGTAGCTTCCTTTGAGCTGAAGCAAGTATTTTAGGATCTCAAACTTGATGTTCCTAGATTATTTGAAAAATCAAATTCTAGGTTTTAAAAATACATGTATATAGCACTCAGTCAGCCTGATTTCAAACTTTTAATTGGCTAAATCTTGTAGTTTTGAGCCATCAAGATTCAATGTTGGAAGCAATCTCCTTTAGATTAGCTTAAGGATGTGACCCTTAACTATATACATTATATATATATATATATATATATATATATATATATATACATACATTCATATATATACGTAAATGTTGCTTTTTGAATTAAAAAGATTCGGTAAAGGGCCACATAACACATGAACAGTGATAGTTTATGGCTGGGATTTTTACATCAAAGGGGTTGAAGGCATGGCTTCTAACCTCCTTGACCACCTCTCTCAAAAGAATCTACATAAAATTATGAGAAATACAGATTGAAATGGAAGAAGATCAGTGGATCATCTCAACCAATTATTAATTATGTAAGGGTGGATCTCATCTATAAGAATGAATCTGTTCCTAATAAGCTTTTAAGAAGGGAAAATGCATGCATTGAAACATTTAAATAAAAATTCTCTCTCATTTGGAGAATAACTCAACCAACCAGAAAAAGACCAGTGGCAGTGGTGTTCTCGGAGCTGCGGCAGAGGTGGAGCCTGCTCAGGAAGAGCTTGCCGGTAGTGAGGTTTTTGTGGGCGGTGATGGGGTAGCTAGCATCCCATGACTCACCAGAAAGCTCGTTGGAGTGATGTGTGGGTTGCTGGAAGAGTGGCTCCTCTCATTGGGAGAGCTCCACCTGTGGGTGGTAGAGATGCTACCATGGACTGATAGCTATGGCAGTGAAATTCAGGCAATGGTCACTGGTTTCAAGTGGGGCACTGCCCCCACACAAATAGTTCAGAACAAGAAACGAGACAACATTAATGCAGGACTAAATGAACTTATTAAATAAGAGAGAGAAAGTAGAGGGTCCCATGTTGACATGGGATGACGTGATGCTGATGTGGTGCCAAGGTGGAAGGTGTGGGGGCTAACTGGGCGCTAGGCTAGAGCCTGCACAAAGAAAGGCCAGCTTAAGGAGCTAGCACTGCATGGATTGGCTGGGGCCTTGAGCAAGTGACTGGGAGAGGAGCATGGCCCTTGGTTTGGTTGGGCCAATAATGGCAACGTAGGTGGTCAATGGCAGAGAGTGTGTGTGTCCTAAGAAGCTAGCAGTTTGGGTCGAACCTCTGGTGGCATGTTGCTATAGTGGCTGGTCCACGGTGGCCAGCTCAGTCTGAGTCATCCTAGAATCTGGGCTGATTGCCGAGGGCAGCAAATCAGCCCTCTAAGTGATCAAATGTGGTAAAAAAAAAGGATGAATTTGGATCAGCTGGCATACCCATGCCATGTGGCAATCTCTGGGGTCTGCTAGTGGCATCCTTCGGCACTGGCTGGTCCTGCATGGCATTGGGCAGGTCGGGCCCTAGCTATTTATTGGCCAGGTTGCCTTTATGCACCCCAACTTCCCTCCCTAGTTGGCAAAGGGCACCAAGGTGGAGGGCATTAATAGTTCCACGCAGAATTTGGGGAGTGATGTCTAGTGCACTATGGAGGAGCCAGGAGATCAACCTCTTGAGCGGCCCCATCTAGGCCAAGCGGCCATATAGGTGAAGGAAAATTTTGAAATTCATGAGCATGCACATGCACAATCAGTGAACTCTAATACGATGTTGCCAAAGATGGAGAGTTAAAACCAAGGGAGAAACAACATTTGTTTTCGATCAATGCTTAAATTGAAAGGGGTTGTATGGAATTCTAAATGTAAGTGAACATGAATAAATCACTCTCAATTCTAAGTCCTAATGCACACAACACTATTAAATGGTTCTGAACCAAAGTACTCTACTTAGAGGTTTGCATGAATCTATAGCAACTATTTGGATTGACATCTCGCATAGTGTTCAAAATTAACTGTGATATTTTTTGCATATATGTACATTTATGCATTTGGATCTTGGTTTGGGATATGGTTCTGAGATTCAAATCATGATATCCATAGAAGATTCTAGATGATAGGTATGGGCATGGATCTAAGATCCAGATCAAGATTTAAATCCATAGAAAGTTTCTATAAAATGGATCTTTAGATATTTGGATTAGAATTCTAGATAAGAGATCTGCTTGACAATAGTTCATAGATCTAAAAATGTTGATGTAAACATTGTAATTGATGCTTTAAATACCATAACGTCAAGTATATCCAGGATATAGATTAAGTGCAAAATGACATTATTGCAGATGAAATTGTTGTTTTACCCTTGGGCATTGGTAAGAGATTCAAAATGAAATGACTTTTTACCCTTGGGTGAAGATTTGGACTATCTATTATGTGTTTGAAATGATTTCAAGTTGGAGCTTTGATGATTTAATAATGACAAACTTGATGATGTTTAGTATATATGAGATATAATCATAGGTTCATGTAGAAAATATGGATTAGAAAAAAATTGATTGGTTTACTCCTTGTGTAGATTTTGAACTCAAATAAGCATAAATCATGGATTTGACTTTGCTTAAAGCTCTAGTAATCAAAGAAAGCCATAAACTAATGTATATGAGACATATGTCCTATGTTTTTGTAGAATAATATGGCTTAAAAGAAAATGACTGTTGTTCCCTATGTGTAATTCTGAAGCTCAGGGTGAGTTTGGCAAATCTGATTAGACCAGCCTATATGCCTATTTCTAGATTGACTTTAGTTAAAATATGACTAAAAAACCCTCCAACATTCTTCTAAAAATCAAATTTTCTAAAATTTACAAGCTGTGAATGTCATATGTGTAAAGAGAAACATAGAAGGTTTTCAAAAATTAGGTTATGATTGTCATCTTCTCTAGTTGAGTTGCGGGCCTTAGATCAGCCATTTACTGGTAAGAATATGTTGAAATATCAGAAAGTTTTGCTCTGAGTTAATTGAATTAAGCTTGATAGATGTTTACAGAGTGTAGCAAGTATTATGAATGAGTTCCAGACCTTCAATACTGAATTGAACTCAAATTGGGTATGAATAAACTCAAACCCAAAAACTAAGAAAAAAGATAGATTCATACATGATAAATACAATTTTGGCTCAATTATCGCTCACTCTATTAGGTTGAGGTCAAGTTCAGCTTAAATCCAACAAAAAGAGAGCGAGAGAGAGAGAGAGAGAGAGAGAGAGAAAGAAAATGAGCTTTAGGATCTTCCAAACTAAAATGAACTCAGATGGCTTCAAAAATGAACTCAAGCCAGACTAAAAGAAGATAGATTTATAAATGATAAACATGATCCTAGCTCAGTTTCAGCTCACTCCACTAGGTTGAGCTCAAACGCCTTAAAAACAAAAAAGAGAGTGAAGTTCGGACCTTTGGAACAAAATTAACTGGAACCAAGGTGAATAAACTTAAACCAAACTAAGGGAGGATAAATTTATAAATGATAAGTATGATTCTAGTTTGGTTTGAGCTAACTCAACTCGGCTGCACTATAACATAATTCGAAAATGCTGAATAGGGGAGAGAGTGGCCTAGTGGAAATCTGCAAATAACTTTGAAACTAAAATGTGAGCTTGGTAACTCAAAGTAAGTAAAATAATAATTTTTTTCCACTAAAGCAAACCCTGAATTTGGTTAGACTTAATGATATATAGTCGAGCTAAAAATTGTAGTTCTCGGTTCTGATGAGCTGACTTAAACTGGTAAAAATGGTTGGTGAGATGACTTTAACTTCTCTTAGGCACTTGTAGAGCTAAGAATTACCCAATTTATGTTTGTTTTATATCATTACTAAGATTTCTAAGATTTTCTTACATTAGGGATAAAATGGTCATTTGACATGGTTGCGACAACTTAGTTGATCATAGTCTAGGTATTAGATGTCTAAATAGGGTAAGTTTGACCCTGGCTTTCTATGGTTGGCTCCTACATTTGAAATCATTTTTTAAAAGATCAGTTCAAAATCTCCATGTATGAGGTAAAATGGTCATTTGGTCATGGTGAAAATTTTTGAGACTTAAAAAGACTTCCTGAGGTGCTTTTGAGGTTCAATTTGTGGGCGTGCCAAACTTCACTAAAAGGTTACTCAATTTGCCTTTGGAAAATCAGATTTTCTAAAATAGACTAAATTGTATTTGAACATGTAAATGGAAATGGTAAGGGTATAATGGGAAACAGAGATTTTGAGCTTGTGTAGGAGCACTAAGCACACTGGTACTCTCATTAAGTGACATTTTAATCAATCTGTGCATTCAAATTGAAAATTGGTATTCCATATCTCTCAAAAATCAGTTCAAAAGTTACTGTGACAATGTCTAGATTTGAACACTCCATGAGCGACTGAAAATCTAAAATGTGTGCTCAATCTAAAACAGAACTACTGAATTGAAACCAAGAATAGTCATTTCATGCACTTAAGAATCTGATCGTAACTCAATTTGGTCTAACTCACGCAAATCAGTGGAAAATGATGATCATACACGAGGAAATGGGAAAAACAAGGTGTCATTTCTTAAAATGATTGTCCTAACACTAGAATTGAGGCTTCAAAAATGGAAATGGAGCTATAGATAATATGCTTATGCTGAGGACATCTTATCGTGGGTCTAGTCAAGTCTTCATGTGTTTTCATGACTATAAATGATTGAAAAATGAGGGAAATTAGCTTTTTCTATATCATTTCTGACCAAATGTAAGCTAATAAACTTGTTTGGGTGTTTCCATTGACTTATATGGAAATAACCCCAATTGCTTAGTAATAAAATTCTCAGGACTTCCATAGTTATTTGCAAAGCCAGGGAAAATGGATAAAATGAGTTGATTGGGAGCAAAATGTTCATTTCTTTTGTGATGATGACTTGAGTGATATGGATACTGGAGTTAGATACCTATATGTATGATTTGCTTTGGTGTAGTTCATGGTCTTTATATTTGAAATTCTTTTGGAAGAATCAGTTAAATATCCCATTTAAGAAGGGTAAAATAGTCATTTTAACCAACTCTTAGCACAGTTTGGTTCATGCTATAGAAGGCTATAAACTAGGACAATTGGTATAACTAAAGGCCTAATTAGACAACATCCAGAGAACCTGTAGTAGGTTCATTTGGGGTGATTCAACAGATCGGAGGCATGATCATGCAGTGAGGTGGTTCTCCCTGTGCTTACCTCTAGAGGAGGATGGGGCTGGTTTGAAAGATTTGAGTAGCCTTAATAATGCTTGGCTGATCTAGTTGACACTCAAGGCCAAGTTAATGAACTCCTTATGGTGCTACTTGTGATGACAGAAGTATTTGTGCAACCATAGCCTTTGGTTGCAGACTCATAGAACTTATTCCACGTGGAGATGGAAGGGTCTCATGTGGGGATGGGAGGAAATTTATCATATTGTCTCTTAGAAAGTGATTAACGTCTGATCAGAACAATGCGGTTGGGGTCTGCTGTGCTACTTTTTTCAATATTTGGAACCTCCAACATCTGTGAACTATAAGCAGAAGCTGGTGGGGGTGATTCACTCATAGAATTCTTGGGATGTGGAAGGTTTTTGGGTCTTTGGATTCCTTTAGCTATGAGGAGTGTTCATTTGGTAACAAATAGAGACACTTTGTTATGGTCTGATTCGGTTGTGAGTAGTCTGAAACTCTGAATTGAGTGTATATGAGTGCATTAAAGTGAAGATTGTGAGGCATGTGAGGGGAGCCATAGTATATAGAAACAACTCAATGGAGTGCACAAAGTGGACATCGTACATTGCTCTGAAAGGCGGACTCTCACTCAAGATCGCATAGAAAATTTTGGAGTCCCCCTTGCCAATCGGTGTCCTCTCTGTGAGAAGGAAGAGGAATTGATAGCCCATGTGTTCATTCATTGGTCTTTGGTGAGATCCATCAGGAAAGTCATCGGTTGCAAGTCTAATGTAATGGTGAAATTCAAACAGTCTACGATAGTCCTTATGAGTCCTGGTGCTGGGGCATTAAATTTAGCTAGAAGGGGATGGTGTTTATGCTTTCCAAAGGTTATCTGGAAGCTCTGGCTATGAAGGAATAAAAGAGTCCATGATGGCAATGTAGTGAAGAAATATGTTCAATGCTAACCTTTGTGGGAAGATTGTTAAACAATTGATGATAAATGCGTGTTGGGGGGTGGCGAGTAAGTAGGAGATTTTGGCTTGGTTGGATTCTGGCATTCATCATGATCCTTAGCCATCATTTGATGGTTTCAGTCTGATTATACACTCTGCCTGCAGATGGATTGGAGACTCTCATAAGGTAGGGTACTGGGTGAAAAAGGGTGGATGCGGGGTTTTTGATTCTGGAGTTTGTTATGTCCCAGTCAGAATATGTTAGGGTGCCAAGGAGTTCTTAGTTGGAATTCTTTGTAGCCTACCATGATTTAATGGGGTAGTTGGCATTTCAGCGGCTCCCATAGGCTGGAGGAACGTATGGTTTCACTGCATGAAAGAGGTTGATTAAGTGCCTCACGGATCTGGGGATCATGTTCTTTCAAGGAAGATTTTTGTTCTGGTGCATTGCAATCCTGGGTTTGAGGTAGTGGAAGTCTCGCATCACTGCATTGATTTGCATTCTTCTGTTGAATGGTCGACTCCTTAAAGGTGTCCATGTTGGTTATTTTTTCTGTACATTCTTTTAATTTTGTTGAACAAATTGAGAGACTGCTCCTCCCAGCCGTCTATTAAGCAAAGCAATTTTGAGCTCATATTTGAATCTAGGTTCCATTTGATGGCTTCAGATCTAAGGATCAGGAGTTGATTTTTAATATTTGGATCTTAGATCCAAGGATTTCAAAAACGTGGTTTCTAGTATGGGTGGTGAGCTGAGTCGAGCCCAAGCTTGGTCAGCTCGAACTCCTCTTGCCTTCTATGTTGCACAACTCGAGCTCAAATCAAGTTATATAATGTCAACTCGAGCTCGGCTCAATCAAGTGTGTCAGAGCTCGAGCTCATTTAACTAGTATATAAGCGTGTCATTTATAGGCTATGGAAAAATATGGCAGTGAGCATGCTGCTGCTATGGAAGAGATGAAGCAGAGTATATGCAGAAAAAGACAAATCATATGAGATATTTTGATTTTAAGTTTTGGGTTTTCAAGGAAACCTCGCTCATGCTCAGCGTTGAATGAAGGTTTCAGATCGCTTGCTGGAACGAGGGTTTCATGAACCTGAAAGCCCTCGCTCCAGCGCCACCCTTTGCTGAGCGAGGGTTTCTGATTAATCTGAAACCCCTTGCTGTGTGAGGTTTTCAGATTGATTTGAAACCCTTTGCTTTGCTGAGCGAGGGTCTCATCCCTCACTCACTACGAACAGGGGTGTTTTAAAACCCTTGCTTGTTGGAGCAAGGTTTTGAAGAAAGAAACCCTTGCTCCAGTGAATGAGGGTTTTAGATTCCAAAGCTCCAGCGAACTAGGGTTACATCCCTCACTCGCTGCGAGCGAATGTGTTCTGAAACCACGTTTGTTGGAGCAAGGGTTTTGAAGAAACCCTTGCTCCAATGAGCGACCCTTGACTTAGAGTTAGAGAGAGGGAGAGAGAGAGAGAGGTGTACCTTGACAGGCTTTGCAGCAGCAAATAAGAAGGGCAACGGTGGTTTTGGGCATTTGAATGAGATGCTTTTCATTTGGATGAAGCATTGAAGAAGAAAGAGAAGAGAGAGAACTCATGGGATGGCATGAAACGTGAAATGGTAAAAACAAAATAACTACTACTTTTGCTCGAGGTGAGTCGAGCTTAAAACATTCGATTTCAATGAATTCGAACTCGGCTCGACTAAAAAAATAGTTGAAAAATGAGCTCGAGTTTGGCTTGTTTATTAAAATAGTTGGCTTGAACTCGATTTTGAGTCGAGGTTTAAGGAGCCATGCTCAGCTCGTTGTTCACCCTCTAGAAACCGTGTTTAGTAATGCAAAGCTTGCATCCTCACCCTTTCTCAGTTATAAAAAATGCTGCTCTGGCCAATACCGACAAAAGCACTAAGCTAAACTTTACCCAATGGCCTATACAGATGTCATTGATAATTTCCATATTGCACTTTCCATCCTTCAAGGCTACAACAAAAGAAGAATGAAGACATTCTTACCTCAATAATTTGCAAGGAAGAAAATCCAAACATCTTAAGTCCATCAAGACTTCCCGGGAGTTGCAATGGTGGCAGGTTCTGCACTTCGAGGCCTTTTAACTTTTCTATCTCTACATTAAGCCTCTGACATGCCAAGTCCCAGCACTTTCTAGGAGAAGCATGCATAAAGACTTCAGTTGGATTGTCCTCAACTATAACCTGTCATATTACATTCACAAGTATATAAATTTCAAGAACGACCACCAACAGTAATCAAAATAATGTTTACGTAAGTAGGGTTGTGGCAGTCAAAATATAGGACATGGAACTTGAGAAAGGAAGGAAAATCTTGATGAAAATCAGAGCCTAATTAATCATACAAATACATTCAGATTCAAGCTTCCATTGGTCTAGCCAAAAAAGAGCCGGGTTCCATCCAAACTTGGTATAATTAATGAAGGGATAAGGTTTACCTAGCAAAATTATTTATACTATGCAGCCATTAAAGTTTGAATCAAGGGCAGTTGGATAAATACAGAGCCACTACTTTGAATAGTTACTCCCAATTCCAAACCTGAATACAGATTCCACAGCTTGGATGAGTCTGTGAACGTGTCAAGCATTGTAACTAAGCTGGTATATGGTAGTCTCATTTGGAACATAGAAAAAGTAGTTCCCATAGATAACTCCATTAAAGGTTAAGAAGATAATGTCCACCAATTCCTTAGTGATAAGCCTTAAAAATATGAAGCCTTAATTAGTTTAGCAATCAAATAAGTTGCCAGCTTACCTTAAACATGAGCCCAAGCAGTCTAACATCAAATACTTTCGAGGTATAGCTACAAATTTGTGTTGGATCAAGTATATCAAAGAACATGACACGACTCTTATATCCTACAGAAAGTTGGCAACAGTGACCCTTTATCATCAACATATATTAACTCAAAAGGTGAACCAAGGACATCATAGGAGCACAGGTTCACACAATGTCTTTGTCAATATGAAAGGTACATGTATCCAATCCGGAGGCTAGACACACAGCCATAGTTGAATTGGATTTGTTTTCATTCATTATAGTACATGTGCATGAAGTAGTTTCTTTGATATGCACTTTATCTGATGATTCACAAGAACATGGCTTCAAAAGCTGCAGATTGACTCCAAAAAGTTTTTTTGCTTTACAGCTTCTCAAAGACTGCCATATATAAGAAGTGAACTGGATTTTGCATTCATTGAAACAAGCTCCCAGCATGGACTATCCTCCTCTGGGGAATAAGCTATATCAATGGTTTTACGATGCTCTTTCAATTTAATGAATATTTCAGCACTCAAACCTTTTCCCCCTTTAGCATTAGATACATCTCTCCAGGTGCAGACAAGCACTTTATGCTTAAATAGCTATTGAGGTATATATCCTCAGACAACCAAAGCTGCTCTTCATTGACCTTACATCTATGCCTACTTCTATTGCTCTCTGCATTAGATGAACTGTTGCTTTGCAATTTCTGCTGTTTCTGGTCGTGATCAACATTCTTATCCTCCTCTCCAGAAATACATGATCCATTTGTAGTGCTCCTTTTATGCTTTAAAAGAGGTCCTTCCTTACCTAGATCGGGGAAATTTATGCATGCACTAACCTTAGTCTCTGAACCTGCTGAAGTATCATCCTTACTGTGTGAAAGCATTCCAAGATTCAACTCTGGATGACCGAAACCAATATGAAATAACTTATAAGAGTTGGTGGTTGATGGAAATTCCAAAGAATTCATAATGTGTAGTTTGTTGACAAGATATGAAGCCATGTGGCTATTTTCTACTGAAATTGATTGAAAGGCTCCTGAAGTATCACAACCATTTTCCTCAGATTTGCATGCTTCGTTCATGTCAAGGACTTTTGGACTCTTTGCACTAGAAGTTGATCTTCTTTTGAAGGGTATTTCAGTGCATTGCATTTCCTGTTTTCCACTTCTGAAGAAAGGCCATCAGTTGCAACAGAGTCAACTGAATGCTCAACCAAGAAGTCCAACTTCAGGCTCTAACTTACCAGCAATCTCTGATTGTGTGGTGGCAAGAGTTCCAAAGCCTGTTTCCCCTGATTTGGTCAAACTACTGCAACTTGTTTCTGGCTTCAAACAAGATGAGTTCTCAGGTGTTGTCATGGATAAACCATCAATGGACAACTTTCCAGTTGCCCAGTCATAGAGAGCGGTCAGATTTCCTTCTAAAGCTTTTACAAGGGTATGCAATTCAATCAAATCATAGTGGAAGAGGAAATATCTTTTTCTTGGACCATATTACCAGAGTAGCTTTGCATGCTTTAAGCATGAGAAGCGGTTCCATGAACATTCACAACCAATCGCTGAGAGATGTGGATCACAAAAACATAAAAAGCATTCTTGATCATCAGTCAAATCAAAGTTTGCATGCATTCTTCTGACTTCAAAAGGTTTAGGAAGTTTCTCTCTCCTCATTTGCTTCATCTGTACCCGTGCCTAAAAGAGTAATAACAAAAAATGTTACAACTTACAATGATGAATGAGTAACTTCAAGTAGCTAAAATATGTAATGCATAAACATATGATTACTTTAATTGCTTTTGTAAGAGTTTCATCCTTCCTGCATGCACTTTCCCATCTCAAACTTTCTTTGTTGCATTCCTTGAGTAGCAGCACCATCCAAGGACCCCTAACTGCTCTGTTAGCGGCACCGAGTAGCAATTTATCATGAGATATCTATGTTTTACGACACTGTTCATAGTAAAGTTCCACTGCGCTTTGGCCATGTGGCAACCAATAATTGGAGCAACATTGACTGCCTTAGTACAATTGAAACCACAGTTAAATCCTGAATGGTATGCCCTAGGGAAAGTAAGAAGAAACTCACCAGTATGCTGAACAGTACGATAAACGGAGACCCCTTCAGATTTTAAAACTGATGGCGATAGTTGTGTGAACTGTAGCTAAATGAGTTGTTAAAGATTACTGTTCAACCAAAAGCAAAAATAATGAACTTGAAAGCAGATTGAACCACTACAAAATTATCGATACCTCTTGGATCGTGAAGTATGTGCACTATCAAAACCTAAAAGGGATAATCAACAGAACCAACTTAATTTTGATTTATCCAAATGTAGACCAAACAAAAAAAAAAGTCACAAAATTCTAAAGAAAAAAGTATAAAGCAGAGCTAATTCTAAGCTTTACTTTGACATTAAAAAATGAAAAAAGAAAAACAAATAGGGGTTATCTTCTGTTCAACTTTCTTGTGCACAAAAAATAAATAAAATCATGTAGTGGGAAGAAAATGACAATAAGTTCAAACTTTAGGAAGCCAACCAACTTAGTTTGTCTAAAAGCAAAATGGCCATAAATATTTACAATGTCCATCTTGCTACTACTTGTAATAATCATGTCATTGACATATATAAAAGAAGAATGAGTATACCTAAAAAAGTTATCTTAGCAAAATAGAGTTGTATCAGAATAACAAAGTTTAAAATTTATCTTAGCAAAATATAGTTGTATCAAAATAACAAGATTTTAAAATTTAGAGATGTAACAAATAACTTAAATTTATTAAAGCAAAACGTAGGAGTTCACATTACACTATAAAACTTTCCTCAGGTGAAGAATCTTACCATAGAAAGTTTTACCCAAAGAGGGAGATTCATGTAAACTTCTACATTTAATTCTTATTAAAAAAGCAATTCTAACGTCAATTTGGTATATGTCCCAACCTTTAATAGAAATTTACAAGAACCCTAATTTATGTCATCTTAGCTGATGGAGAGAATGCTTCTGAACAGTCTATGACTCATCATATTATTGATTATTACCCAGGCAAGTTCATTCTAAGACTCATAGGAAAAAATGAGATAGCAGTCAGGCATGTCCCATGCTGAGAAGAAAATGATTCATATGATGTAGTTAGCGAGCTGCCTATAGGTGTACTAGACCTTTTGTTAACTCAATGGTCTTTTCAGGTGGGCTGTTGACATCTTCACTAGCTTCTTGACTTCCTGTGTAATAGAAAATGACCTAAGGAGAATTACGGTCAGTGGATTTTATTACAGATGGTTGTTTAGTTCAAGAGTATAAAGACTAGGCATATCAGATTGTACAACATCGATCATCACAATTCTCAGCTAAAGCATCTTCTTTGTAAAGAAATACATATTCATTGTCTTCTTTAGGAACATCATCATAAATTTTTCCCTTACCAAGAAAATTATCATTAAGAAACATATAATTTGTTATTCTAGGGATAACAACAACTATATTTGTTTGGTTTCTGTATACCCAAGTAAAACACAAGGATTTTCTAAACATCAAATAAAAATGCTCAAAGAGTTTGCATTATGTGCTTGTGTTTTACTTCTGCAGGCCCATTTTGTTGAGTACAACCACGTGTTTCTTGTGAACAATTTCTTCAATTTTAAGGTCATTTTCAAATTGACCTAGGATGAATTGTCCTTCAGATTTTTCTCAAACTGAGTTTTAAAAGTTTTGTGAAATATTTGAAGAAACAAAGAAAGTCATTTCATCCTACAACTTAGTGAAAGAAGAAAGTACTCACATGTTGTCACCATGACCTTGTTTAGTGGCATGAATTTTCCACTCAAACTGATGTCGGTAGACAATACCTTTTCTTGTACTTGTTCACTAAGGAAAAATTCATGCTTTAACTGCAATTGAAAATACCTATGATATTCCTTGGATTATTCACAAGCAATATTCAAGCTCTCATTTTGCAACCTTAGCCGATGTTTATATAGGTAAATCTGTAGATTGTCATCATTGAATTCAAACAAAAAAATAATAAAATAATGCTTCGAATTCAGAGTTCAATGAGTCACTTTTTCTTTTCTGTATTTTGGTTCTTTCAAATAATAAAATAATGCTGTTGTCATTTATTGGCTCATTAATAGTTTATATAGCACTCCACATGTTTGGATTTTGGAAGGACTTAAGAATATTTTCATAACAAATTTTTTGCCAACACTTTAGAAGTTTAGATACTTGTGGGTCATTATCAACCAATTAGTTGTGTATATTTCCCCTACATCTGAGCTTATACAACTAAGCAGGAAAAAAAAGGTATACCACTTAATATGTACAGATCAAACCCAATGGACGTTAGAAAATTTATGCTAGTTGATTTATAACAACATAAGTATGAGCTTCAAACATGTTATAGACTATTTGGGACATACTCTATATGGCAGTGGTAAATGGGCAGCAAAACTGTTACAAGACAAGATCTAATAGGCCCTCTTCAGCTGCACCAAGGCTTTCATCCGAATTTGCTGCTATGCTCTTATAAAAGAGGGTGGCTTTTCAGTTTTTGTAGTCCTGTTTCAATGCCTCATTTGATATTTATGTTAATTCCTTTACCAACGCAAAAATAGTAATTTCTTTCTCATGACAAATTTGACCAGGCATCAGCAAAATTAGGCCATAAGTCCTAACTGTAAATGCAAGATAATCAAAATTGTACAAAAGATCTAAGTAATATTTGGAACTAGGAGAAGAAAACCTAAAGAAACATACAATTTGAAGTAAATACTAAGAAGTACAATAGGCAAGCCCAAATATAATTAAACAAATAAAAGTATTTAGCAACCAACATGAGAATAGGTGACCATTGGCATTGAAGGCCCAAGCTTGAGCATCTTAATAGCAAAAATACAAGGAAATAACTCCAGATTTTTATATTATGTAAATGTTATGGATGATCAAGTAAGCATAATCCCATGAATTAAATAAAATGGTGATCCAGTTTATACATGATTTTTATATTTTTTCCCTCTTTCATTCAGGATCATTATATGAATCTTTGAAGTCCCAGTGAAAAATCTCATTTTATTTATATATTCCATTCACTTAATGTCATGAAGCAGCCGTAATGAAATGTGATATGGAAAACTCAGGAAATGCGATAGAAAAATCAATCTCTTTTTTAGCTTATCAGACAAGAAATGCAAAAGGGAGTAACATACATGGGAAAAAGTGTTGTCTGAGTGCGGGTGCAAATGTAGCATTTTCAAAAAAAGACAAAGAAAGTCTCCACATGCATGCAAGGAGATATTAGTATATACAACTTTTCATTTGGCCTCACATCAGGTCTCTGAAAAAGCCTAAGTAGTGTTGCTTTTTTTAGCCAAACAAAGCCTGTAAGTTTGTGTTTCCTCGTACTTAATCATAAGAAAATATGCTTTAGATTAGAAATATCTGAGTTTCTACAATCCGGTTTTCACTTTTCATCAAATCTAGCCAGTTTTAGTGTTCAACTCTTAAAGAAACACATAAAAGTTTCACTGTAACTAATCTACAACAGTGTCCCACTAAACAGAACATGATAAAAATATCTACTAATTAAATTGAGTAAATAACATTTGCTGACACAATTTCTCCCAGTACATAAAGTGACGCCTAATCAAGGAAATAGGAACAAAGGCATTTGCATCTAGGTGTCCAATCCTGCACACACCATTTAAGTGTTTAATCCTGCACACACACATATCGATCAGCTGTCTCAAGAAAAGAACAGATCACCATAAAGTATCAGTATCAGTTTCATAATAGATATCATATGGGATACATCTTAGCAACTAAGAATGAAGAATTAGAAACAACAATGCTGAATAGGATTTTTAATACTTGTAAATACTAGAAGAGTAAACAAATGATCCTAAACTAAACAATTTGAGTGAATAAATATCAACTTCAAAAAAATTATTTGTGAAATCATTCATATTCATCTAATTGAGCTCCTTTTTCTTCAGGCAGTTCCATTTATTTAGAAAATTTAGAAGTCTTTCATAATTTCAGTGCAACAATCACTCCAACTGCTGTCATAACTCAAAACATCATTGAGCAAGAATTTTCAACTTCCTTGGTCAGAATCTACTATCACTACAGACATGAAGCATGAAAATCAAATACTTCTCAAAGACAGTTCATTCTCAAATGGGATGTATGCTAAACAAGCTTAGGAGAAATAGCAACTACTACATGCTTGGCAACTAATCTGTACTAACAGCAAAAAAAAAAAAAAAAACAGTGATTATTGGTTTGTAGAATGCAATGCAGAGATCTATGTTAAAATTTCAAGTGGTACCTAAATGAAATAGGCATGTGAAAGCTATGCATGAAAATGGTTAGATAAAATAGCTCTGCCAATGTATTTTTTTCTTAAAAGAACACTCATTTAAAAAGTTCAAACCCATATGGGAGAAAGTCTAGATCATGAAAGACATTCTTCAAATGCTTTTGAGGAAATTCAGAAATCACAAGTCTTTCTCTTTATATGCAGACATACAGATATATATATTTACATTCTGTCGCACCCATATCTGAGGTTGCACTTTTTCTGCTATGCATTTTCCTGCTATACATCCCTAGGAATACATGACAATGACAAATGGTACTCAAAATGTCAATCAATAAAAACCCCACTAAGATGAGCTACCAAAAATATTGAGTAGTTGGGAAAATTTTGTCTATTCACGAATATCTATTAATTAGGTAATTCTTTCTAAAACCATGAACAAAGAAAAAATCATCTGGAACAGAAATTGAAAAAAAAAAGCCAATGCACAAACAGATATTACAAAGTGGACATTTCAAAACCCTAAAAGATTAAAGAAAATGAATAAAAAAAAGCCTTCAGAAAGTGGTGTAGATTATATAAGCTAAAAACTAGTTTTTCAAAAAGCTGAAGCTCATGAGAGAAGCATGATTCCTTGAATTAGAATATCAAAGTTCAGAACTCACAAATTCCCAAACATTGGTTTCCCATTTGCATAGTTAAAATTTCAGCACAGATAATGGCTTAGTGAATGAGCCAATGGGCACCCAAGCCTTTTTTTTCTTTCATTGGCTTTTTCTCATGCTATAAAACACTAAAATAAAACATTCACATTCACTTATTATTAAGAAACTTTATTTAAAGAGAAATATTCAACTCAATTCAACACTAGCCTGTCTTGTTAAAGTAGTTAGAAGCTAGCATCAACATAAATCCAATTATAATACATAAATGAACTTACCTGAGGCCAATCTCCAATTGAAATGTTTAAAAAAACAAAAATAAATTAAGAAGGAAAAAGTGAAGCGCGGCACAGGGAAGTACTTGATCTGCAGAAAATCAATTAATTTTAGGATGAAAGTGACTACAAGTGACAATAAAAGAAAAAATTTCAGATCATAAAAAGGGACTCATTGTTCATCTTTCAAAAGGGAGGAGCAAACACAAAACTCCCCATTGGCTCCTTCACATGTAAATTTCCGCATACACATTTCCTTATCCAACTTATCTCTAGAAGAATCCAATCCCAGTGGACCCAGTCACACAATTGCTTATATTATCGTAGAAGTTGGGGAAGGCTCAAACTAATAATGAAGCCACAAAATGAAATGCACGGGCACTTCATAAATGCAAATGAAATAGTTTAGAACTTAACACACTACCTTGTCTATATACACAAAAGTATTCTTCTTGACTATTATATATGTTGGCATATTTAACATTGGCTTACATATATAAGAGAGAGATTAAGTCTGGGGCTTATACATGAGAGAGAGAGGGAGCGAGCGAGCGAAGGGCTTGAATATCCCTTGCGCATGTCCTTCATCATTTTCTGTACAGCCAATCCAGTTTCTCTTAGTCGAACATGAATCCATTTGGTTGTCTTATGAAAATTTATGTTTTTTCTTGTGAAGGACACATTTTAAATTGATTTTTCTTGATGTTTTGATCTAGTTTGAGAGGCATGAAAGTTTGATTTAAAATTGAAATTTCTTCTTGCCTTCTTAGTTGTAGTTTAGTATAGTGGGGACATGGTTTAGAGTAGTGCTCGTGGTTCAGAACCATGCTTGTTTGAGTCCTAGTTAAAGTAGTTGTAGTTTGATTGTTAACCGTCGTGTTCTCTTCATTGAGCTTGTGATTCTATTTAAACGCATGTATGTTAGTTGCACATGTCATGGCTATACCTAGGAATATATGGATGCATGTGTACATTGGAGTTGTATAGTCATCTATATTTGCTGCTACTCCTTCTACATCGGTATCTTCACTTTGTTTTGTTTCTCACTTCAAGCCTCCTATTTATTGAAAAGGCTAGCCTCTTTCTCTCTTGAGTGCCTAGGACACTTGAATACACTTTTTTGTGGAGGAGACTCTACCAGTCTTCATAATTATTGATGGTGCAGTAGAACAACGAGGCAATATGATTATCTATAAAGATTTGATCCCTGATTCTGCATGCATTGTATTTTCTCATTAAAATTGGTAGCCAATTGAAGGGAGTTGTGAAGAAAGGGATTAGGGGAATTTTTATCACCTCTTCCTATGCATCAATGTACAGTGCCATTTTTGAAGTTGAAAGTTCATCTACAAGCCAACATGAGCCACTAATCAGTATTTGTGTGACATGATGATATCATGTAGAAAACAATGCATCCATGCGTGCATGGTGGTGAAGCAAAGGTGCATGGAGGTCTGGCGAGACTTCGATTGTGTGATGATGTTGTCACCCCTTTCAAGTCTTGTTTCATGCATGCATGTCGAAGAGAATTTTTTATTAGGATGTATTATTATTTTCTGCAAATAGTTGAACAATTAATAGGATTGACAATTCAACACCTTGTGTCAGCATTATCAGCATCTTGGACTGTTAGCAAATCTTGGACTCCAAGCAATTTGGCAAATTTGAAGATTGAGGTAACTAATACTTAACTGCATTTTGAGTACTATGTTGCAGACAGAAAAATATGGAAGGAGAAAACAAGCAGTGCACCACTCTGGTCATCCATCTGAAGTGATACATAGTCAACGAGCCTTCAAAGATGAAACATCGGTGGCTGCATTGGACCGTGGAGTTTTATGATCCTCATTTCCAATTTGAAGTGTTTACATTTCAAATCAAGTGGAAAAGATTTTCGACTTACTATTTTGTGCAAATCTTTGGTTTCTCTTTATGCTTGCTCATCCTTTTGATGGCCATTTATTCTTTAGTTCCTTAAATTGGTCAGCTTTCTTTTTCCTCTATTTTAATGACTTCTTAAGCAAGTCCATACAATATTGCCATTATAGTGATTATTGAAAAGAGTTTGATCCCAAGGGTCACACATCACTCTTTGGAGTATAAGATTGTAGTGCGACTTCATGGAATTCAGATGGTCTTGTCCAAGTGTTTTCCCCATTCTCCAGCAAGATGACTCCAGCTCTGGCCGGTGGAGTTGTCTTCATGATTTGGAGTGGCAATAGGGTTTGGGAAGATCAGGTGATCATCAAGTGGCAGAAGTGCGATGCTCATCTGCTGCTGCAGTGCCACGACATGGTCGAAGGTGAGTCACATTTTTGTTCTTGATGAGACACTTGCTCAAACGATCTTTGCATGTTGCTTAATTGCCTCGTGGCCTTGGAGTTGGATGAGGATCGACTATGCATCTTGTGTGTGCGAGTGATTGTCTATGCACATTCTTTTCTTGTTTAGATTTGGTTAGTTGCTGTTGTGTACTGAATTATGATCTTATGTTTCTTTTCAGGATTAGTGGATTATTTGGCAAACTTTAGATAGGGATTTGTATTTGAGTTTGTATAATTAAACTTGTTTAGGTATAAAGCTCAATTTGTGATGGCACATGTACTCGGTTCATCTCTTTTTTTTTCAGTTTTTTATTGCAGATAGTTGAATTTGGCATTCTTCATATATTTCTGCTATGTATTCTTGACATAGTTTTAAAAATTAAAGTTATTCAACTGCTGTTTGCTGGACCTCTCAAGTATTGGTGCAAGAGAAGGAAAGTTGATGTGCTGGTTTCCAACTTAGCCACATGGAGTGACGATGCTGTTTCTAGTTCTTTAGAGAGTGTTAGCTATTGGGTTGAGGGCTTGCCATTTGTTCACTCATTCAGTGGTTACTGAAAATTTTATTTGGCAACTAGCCCCACAAGAACACCTGTGAGGTTCTATGAGAGTACATTTGAAGATGTAAATTGCAAAGAGCTACCAGGTTTTTCTTTTTCTCTCATATGCAAATCAGTGGAAGAGTTAGAAAGTTGAGCCACAGGGGCCACTGTCTTGTCATTTAGTAAAATATAAAATGTCGTTGCATGTAAGATTTTCCTGAAATAGAAGATGTGGTTTCTTCTTTTGAGGAAAAAAATGCTATTTTTATCTATTATGAACAAGGCAGTAGTTGTTGTACTATAATATTCAATAGCAATGTTATTTTGCGCTATTCTATTTTTCTAAATCCAATTAATTTTAAAACTTCACACCTTTTTCATTACCTTATATTGTTTTCTTTATATTCATAAAGCTGTTCTCAAATGTTTGAAAACATCATTCAGTTTATTTGCCAGAAGTTTTTAAAATATGGTTTTAAATGACAACGTTTATCCTTATGTCTTTCAGAACATGCAGGAACAAGGTGTTCTTGCTTTCAACATTCTGAAAATGGGAACCAGACACTTTCTACATGCAATGAAGAACGATGGGAGGGCTAGACCTGTTAAATTTAATGGGGCCCTCTAGAAAGAAGCCAACCGCCATGGCTTACAAAGACAACATCATGAGAAAAAATCATAGATTTGAAAGGGAGAAGGAGGGCTTAAAGCACATGATGGCACCAAAGGAGCAGGGGAAAGCCAAAAGAAAGAATAGGTCTAGATTTCACCCACATCTCCTCTTCCCACCCTGATTTGAGGAAGCTGCACTTAAAGTCTCTTCTTTCAATACAGTAGAAACAGGTTTGATTGTTTTTTCCCTCTTCTTCTTTAAATTGGAAAAGCATGTTGCTTGTCCTAAACAAAAGAAAGAGTTTCTGCTCAATGTGAATATTCTTTTGATTAAATTCAATTTTCCCCAATGGAAGATGCTTTCTTTGGTTTTTGTGGCAACTTCAGAGGCACCAAACAGTTGGATGCATGAAGCCCAGACTTCTTTTTTTTCTTCCTTTTGTTATTTTTTCTTCCACTTTAGGTTAAATAACTCTCTGTGAATGTCTTGTGAGGAACACATGCCTTCATGTTGACTCATCATCCTTCAACTCAAAGGTCTTGAAGTACAATGGCTCATCACTAATTGAATTCATGCGGCAATGGTAGAATGAAAAAGTGGGGAAGTCGGCCTCAGAGGAGTTCGACTTTTTTTTTCTCTTCTCAATGCGGTAATCTCATACGCCGTTGGTCTCAGATCGGCCACAATAAATTAAGTAAAAAAAATACATTCTTTTATTATCTTGTTGCAACATTTCCTCCTCGTTAACAATACAAGATTATTGGATTGGGCATTTGATAAGAATAATATTTTGTGTATTGTTGGGATACATTTTCAAAATACATGACGTAAAAGTTAACATAAGATAATGTCAACAATTAGACGTTAGACATGATTATACATTGTGTTTTGAAACAATAATGTAAAGGTTTTGAAATACATTTTGCAAGCTAAACCTGATTATTTCAGTCTCAACCAGTCTAGGTCCTATGTGTGTGTGTGTGTGCAACACAATGGTTCAAGCCGGTTGAAGATCATGGCATAATGTCAAGTAAGTCTTTCGTATATATGGGGAAAAAAAGAAGACAAGGCATGCTTTGTTGGAATAATATATCTGCCCACTGTCTTAATCCTCCTGAAAAATAAAACGAGGAAAAAAATAAAGAAATAAAGTAAAGAAAAAAAAAGATCCCTAGGACTAAAGCATCGATAAGTCAATTTTTCTAACTTGGCCACAGCAAGGTTCTACTCCAAGTCCATACAGCTCACACAAATTCGTTTTGGCCTTTTCCCACATGATCACAGCTACAAATAAGGCCTCCAGATATTAATCCTGACGTCGCCCATGGAAGCAACCAGGCTGCTCCTCTTCTTCCTTGTCTCTGCTTCTGTCATTCTCCATGGGGCATCAAGTAAAGCGCCAAATGTACGTATACTTGATATGATACTCCATGATTAGTAGTTAAAATTTATTGACCTCTTCTTAGTTGTTACTATCTGTTAATAACGAGAATTATATTGATAAATTCTTGTGATAAAAGACCATCAAATTAGATTTCATAGAATTGTTGGGCGTAATTGAGCATTTCCAAAACCAAATGAATTTTGATTCCAGTTTTTTTTTGAATTTAAGAGTTTACTGAGAATTAGATTGCTTTTTCCTACGTTCTATTTTTCTTTTCCAAAGAAATTGTAGACATTTTGGTGTCCAACCTTTAGCTTATTGGGTGTGTCTCCTAGCTAGGCACATGTTGTATACATGGGAAGTATGTTGAGTAGCAGCAACGAAATTGAAGGAGAAAATTATGAGGAAGCAAACCACTTGAAGTTATTGTCATCCGTTATTCCATGGCAAGAAAGTCGCTTGTACTTGTTTCATTAACTTGAGAAAGGAATCACTTAATCTATGATTTTATTGTACAGTGAAGGCAGTGCGCGGGTGTCATTAATTCATGCATATAAGCACTGCCTAAGAGAATTTGCTTCCATGGGCGGACACATTGTCGAGTAAATTATTTTCCTTGGTCCTCAGGGGATTTATGGAATCTGTAACTGAAGATAACCTGACGCACTATTTCATGTCTGGCAGAATATCCCATAATCCTATCGATTTTCCCTCATCCAGTTCTTAGACTTCATACGACATGTTCATGAGACTTCTTGCAATTTGTGTTCGGTGAGCTGGGGGCAAAGCTTGCGACCTCACGGGACATAATAATCAGAATCATCGATACAGGTGAATCCTGATCTGGAGAAAATTATTTGTTCCTCTTAACCCGCATGATTTTGAACGTGTCGCTGCTTGTTTCCCATACATCATTATTTTCATCTTCAGTTGAGTAATTAGACACAATTTGAGATTCTGTGTTCGCTTCTTTTGATTATATGTTTATATATATATATATATATATGTTTATATATATATATATATATATATATATATATATATAGAAAGGTAGATAGATAGAGAGAGAGAGAGAGAGAGAGAGATTGCATATTAAAGAGGCCAATATAGAGATCTTCCTCGTTCAAAGGGTCTGTTCAATTTAGAGCAGGGGATGGTTTCCCGGACTTGTCCAGATAATAAAAGGATGTTCCGAGCTACGTGGAATCAGTACTGTCCGACCAAGGAGTTCTGTACTTGATAGACTCCGTTTTATACTGTTTGTGACCGATTCGGTACACTGAACCATGTTGAATACCGAAAGAGGGTTGCTTGAATTGGGAAGGGCGGTTCACCACTATTTTTTTTGTTGCTCACGGGACAACTCTCCGAGTTGCGTCAAAGGTTTTGTCGGTATGAACGAACAAAGAAAAAGGGAATTGTAGTCAAACACGGCACCTCTGGGCCCATGGAACCATATGTGGAGTTGGAACATGCTCTCTGCAAATAGTGGGTACAGAGGGACCACCGAACTAATCCCCTTCGTCCCCTTTGTTTTGCTTATTGTGGATCTTGGATCTCGGACTGTTTTACTTCGATACGAATGATATGCCTTACAACAATGCATGCAATGGCCATCTGACGTGGTGATCAAAATACTCTGTATTATGTGTCCTTGTTTAGAAAATATAAAAAAAATCAAAATTTTATATGTAAATTTTAAAAATTTTAAAATAACCAATATAAAAAATATGTAAAATTGTATTTCAACCCCGGTTCGACCCTTGCCTATATACAATTTCAAAAAGCAAGCAAGATTAATCTTGATACTTCCACTTTCTAATGGCGGTCAAATTTTTTATATTTATCATTTGTAGTGCATCTAATTTCTTCGAGTCTATGCATCACTTTGTTTTGTATTAATTCGAGATTATACATCTTGTTGACCTAAAGGGAGCTACAATTTCTTGAAAATAATTAATTGGGGAATTAAGCTGGGATTTATGCCTGGTAGAATTTTCTAGTTGCGTTTTCTTTATTAAGCATGTTTCTTGGAATGATTTTGATACATGATCAGTTGCTTCTGGAAAGGGGGATGTATCAACATGCATATGTTGGTCAAACTAAGTTAATAGAGAAATTAGTCATTTACATGATTTTGTTAAAAGTTGAGATACATGAATTAAAGGAACTTTTACGAGTTATTTGGCAGTAGGGACGCTTTATAAGCATCCCATGAATCTACCCAAAAATTGAGGTGGAATCATGTAACAATAATTCAAGGTTCTATATCCTTCCAAATAAGGGTGAACAATGAGCCAACCAACTTGAACTCGGCTCGTTAAAGCTCGGCTCAAACTCGAGTTCGAGCTAGCTTTTCTACTCAACAAGCCAGACTTTAGTTGATCGTTCAGCTTATGTTATCGAGCCAAGTTCAAGTTTGTTTAAGCTCGCTGATCCAACTAGGCTCGTTAGCATGAGAAACCAATATTTATTGTTTTACTTTTCCTCATTGATTTGTCATTTTTCCTTTTTTTTTCTCTCTCTTCACTCTCTTCCTCTTCCATCCTCTGATGCCATATTGCCATCGTCATTTGCTCAGTTCACTGCAGCTAAAGCCTCCGCTCAGTAAGGGTTCTCACTTTCCATTGACGTGTTTTATTAGCAACGATCACCCCTGCTCGCCATCGGCATGGACTGCTTGCTCTTCATTGCTCCCAGTCACCATCGAGGTCGTCTGGTTGCCGTTCGCCATGTTCCCTAGAATAGCAGGAACCTGTTCATCTCATCGTCTCTGCAATAGCATGTGGGCGAGGTGCCTGCCCCAAAAGTAGGGAATGCTGTCGCCTTCAAAGGAGGAAAATCAAGCCCTTCACTACTGCAGGTCATTCCTTTCATCATTTTTTTCTGCATTGTCTGAATGATGGAGTCCTTTGCCTCAAGCTAAACCCTCTCTCTCTCTCTCTCTCTTTCTCTCTCTCTCTCTCTCCAAATCAGAGAAAACAAGGCTTCTGAAACCCTCTCTCCCTCAAATGAGGGAGGGTCTCAAAAACCCAATGATCTCTGCTCGAGCAAGGGTTTAAGTTGAGTGAGGGGTTCAGCCAAACCTATGGAACTTCCGCCGGACTTCTTCGCCCAGATGATAAAAGGCATCGTATTCCATGGCGCATAGGGCGTAAACCTGTGGAACTTCCGCTTCGGGTAGAATCGCCGTGCTTTCAGCCTGTTCTGAGTCTGCAATTACTGAAGCCTCGGCGGGTTGTAACCGACAACACCCTCTTGTTGTGCTGCTGGAGCACCCTCGCTCCCCTTCCACCGCATATCCATCTTCTTCGACTTCCAGCCTGCATGGCCAGACTGTGGATACCCACCAGCCATGCTCGTCCCACTGCTACCTCTGCCGTGCCACCCTCCATAGGTTTGATTCATCATCTGATCTGTATCGTTCATCCTTCAGCTTCAAGAGCCAAAGCGAACACAGCAAAACAGAATTCCCCATCGCCAAACTCTTCCCCAACACAAACCAACCAAATCCATTCCCTGAATCCCTCAATGTACGATCCCCAATCTCAAAAAGAAACGACATGCTGTGCTGAAAGTGGAATCTATCAAAACCCTCTTCTCTGAAATACACTTCCCTAACACTCTGTTTGGTTGGAGGGAAAGGGAGGGAAAGGAAGGGAGGGAAAGGGAAGGTAGGGACAGAAATGGAATGGAAAGGAAAGGAAAGGAAAGAGGTGATTAAAAAGGTTGTTTGGATAAGAATGAAAGGAAAGGTTAAAATCACGTTTGTTTGAACTACATAAAGGAAAGGGGCAGCTGGTGGCCGCCCTCTTGGTGGCCACCACCTGCCTCCATCGCTGTGAAGAAGAGAGACAGGATGGGGAGGAGGTCCGGTCTCCATCGCCACAAAAAAAGAAAAAAAAAAAAAGAAAAAACGAAAACAAAGAAGAAGAAGAAGAGGATGGGGAGGAGGCTTCAAAGAAGAAGAAAAGAACGTACCTTCAGAAAATGGCTGTTTAGAAAGGAGGAGGAGGTCCCATAGGGATGAGCGGCCTGTTTCTCGCACAGCAGGGGAGGAGGCCTCGGCTCTTCCTCCTTTTTTTCGTTGAAGAAAAAAACATTGAAGGGGTATTGTGGGCAGTCAACACTTTTGCTACCTTCTCCCTTTCCTTTCCTTCCCAATCCATCCGATTTGAGAGGTATTTGCATTTACATTTAGAAAGGATATTTGCATTTACACTACACAATCCCTCCCTTTCCTTTTCCTCCCCTCCCAACCAAACACACTTTGCTCCTTTCCCTCCCTTTCCCTCCTTTCTAATTAGCCAACCAAACAGAGGAGGGATTGCTCAATCCCTCCCTTTTCTTCCCATTTCCACCAACCAAACAGGCTGTGAGAAACCTGCAAGAAAAGTCCTATGGAAAATGATAATCGAAAACCCTACCTAACTATGAGAGAGAGAGAGAGAGTTCTGGAGAAATCTAGAGTTTCGAGAATGGATCCCGAGCCCTGCGGAGTTCCGTTTCCGATGAAATCAACCCGCTGGTGAGATCAGTAACGGTAGAAACTAGGGCTCACAGAACCAGCAAGAGAGGGAATGGGGAAAGATGGAATAAGGAAGAAGAAAAGAAAAGAGCGGGGACGATGTCATCAGACCTAGCCACCAGGAAAGGAAAATGAGAACGGCTCAGGAAGAAGGTCAGGAGAAGCGACTGGTGAGGAAGCGACTGGTCATTCGAGCAAAACGAGAAGGGGTTCTGAAATCCACCGAATGTCTGTTTTCTCTCTAACCTCTTCGAGTGAGCTTGTCCTCCCTCAAACCCTCGCTTGAGCAAAAAGGCCTGTATTCTCTCAAACCCTTGCTCTTAGCGAGGGTTCTTACTCAAACCTCTAGGTGTTTTGGAAACTGAAACCCATTCTAGGTCTTCAGGCTGAAGATTATTTTTTTTCTTTTTTTAGATTTTTGTAACTTATGATTGTTCCTTTTCCTTTGCAACCTTCTGTTACTGCCATCTTCTTCCATATTTCATTCATGAAGCAATGTCGCCCTTTCCATGAAGCATATGGAAGACTAGAACAAGCAATTAATCGAGTTAAACAAGCCGGTCGAGTCAATCTCAGCTCAAATACAATTGTTCTAGTCAAGCTCGAGCTACCATTGCAAAGCTTGACTTGAGTTTGAGCCAACCTCAAGCTGACCAAACCAAGAGTCAAGCAGAGCTCTAGCTGGCCGAACTTGGGTTCGGCTCGACTCATGGCAGCACTACTTCC
This sequence comes from Nymphaea colorata, assembly GCF_008831285.2. Lineage (NCBI taxonomy): Eukaryota > Viridiplantae > Streptophyta > Magnoliopsida > Nymphaeales > Nymphaeaceae > Nymphaea > Nymphaea colorata. Next base: position 3,465,106 of record NW_022204507.1, on the reverse strand, counting down.
AAATCATTAGTGCAAGTTCTAGGTTGGAAGCCAAGCTGTCCCTTCAACAACTAAAATCCCTTGACATGTTTTGGATTCTTTTTTTTAGGACTCAACAATGATACATTGTTATTATCCCATAAATCTGCCTGAAAAAATGGAGTATATTCATGCAACACTTCGGCTTGTTTGTGAAACAAAAACATGGTGTTACTTTTACCAAACAGCCCCTCAAGCTCACCCTTCTCCTAGTGTAAATTTAATCATGCACAGCCACAATTGGCACGTACAAAAATACTAATTGCATTTTTGATCTAGAAGAAGTGGTGCTATATTAAATTGTGCAATAAATTTTGAAATCATGAGTCCTATTTGTAAGCTTAATAATCTAAATTAAGTATGAAAAGTAATTACTATAATTCGACCAGAAAAAAAGTCACGACCAAAATAAATATTTTAAAACAGATTGTAGAAACACTGACTCTAAGGCTAAGTACTTAATTATATATTCTAAATGATGCTGTACAGTCAAATTTTGAGCGCAAATATAAACCAGAGACAAACACATTACAAGCACATAAATACACTTCATAAAAGTTAAAAAATTAATATCCAAGTACACCTTCTTCCATATTAGTACACCACGTTTAAAAAGAAGAGAATCTGAAATTTCTAAATTGTAAAGCTCGCACGAACCCTCGGAACCAAGCAACTTCCACTCGTCACCCTGTTTGTTAATGGTCTTTAAACATTAATTAGACTCGAACTTGAAGATGCTTTAAACAAGTCACTTTTAACAACATTTTTCCTTTCAAAACAAAGGCACTGCAAAGAATGGCAGGTTCGAGCCAAGGTGAGCCAGCTCTAATTTGTTCTCGTCTCAAACGCCAAAATCGAACTTGCCTCAAATGCTCAAGACAAGTATGAGTGGACCAGCTCGAACTTGGCTTGAACTCAAACTGCCGATGCTAAACTCAGGCCAAAATTAGGCTGGAGCTTAGCCAGACAATATTTAAAAAAATAAAAAAAAATCAATTTGAACATGAGTAGGAACAGCCAGATTAGAATCTGAGAGTTGGAACTTGCTAGCAAGGGGGGAATCCGATGCTGCTGTTTATTGTCGTGATGATATTGAAAATTATCTTTTACATGTTATCTTATTGACCTTGATCTTACTCAAGTTTATGTAAATGGAGCTTGCCAAGCTCGAACTCTACTTGTTTACTTAACTTTAACCCAAACACGACTCATTTATTATATGAGTCGAGCTCGATCCGAGTTTATCTAAGAGACGTCCAGAGTTGGCTCAAATCATCAAGCATCCATAATACTGTGGCGGCGTCCTGCTATGGAGTAATTGAAAATCCCGTATGTCAGAGAAGAAGATACATCATGCCATGGATTGTCCAAGAAATGCTGCAATACTACATGCAGTGAACAAATAATACCATCTAAACTGAGAAGGAAAGCATCAAATAGCTGACTGGTTATATGCGCCATACTGGTGCACAAATTTCCGTGTGCAAGTATGGTTAATGACTAAAATACCCTTAGTTCACATTAAAAAAAACTTTTGTAAACACAAAAATGGAAATGAAAAAAGTAGAAAGACTATGGATCACATTTCTTTTTTTAACAAATAACCAAAATGTCCTTCCATCGTTTACCATGTAGCATGGACACTACACACACAACTTTCTCTCTCAAATGGCAGTCATTGGGGCAGTGAGTTTGGTATTTTTGTCTAAGAAAAAGGTACCAAACCCTTAGGTGCTGGACCCATAAGGATGCTCCTAGCTCCTAGGGGCAGAGACAAGGGGGGCCTGCATGGGCCATTGCCCTACCTCAATTTTTTTGAAAAAGAAATTTATATGTAAATTTAAAAAAAAATTCACTTGTTCTATATAAAATTTTGGAAAATGGTATTTTGGTCCCAGTCAAAATTTAGAAACTTTAATTCAGACCCCCCTCATGAAAAATTTTTGAATCCACCCCTAGATGCTCCTATGTTAAGCTTGCTTTGATTAACATGATAGTCATGAGAGCTTAATGGTTTTTGTAAGCCCATCAGCAATCTGTTCTTTGGATGATGTTCGTCTCACAACTATAGTGCCTTGAGCAACTTTGTACTTAACAAAGTGAACATCCACTTCAATGTCCTGCCCTCCATAGCAGGATGCCGCCACAGTATTATGGATGCTTGATTATTTGAGCCAACTCTGGTTACTCTTGACGTCTCTTAGTTAAACTCAGAGCGAGCTCGACTCATCTAATAAATGAGTCGTGTTTGGGTTAAAGTTAAGTAAACGAGTAGAGTTCGAGCTTGGCAAGCTCCATTTACATAAACATGAGTAAGATCAAGATCAATAAGATAACATGTAAAAGATAATTTTCAATATCATCACGATAATAAACACCAACATCGGATTCCCCCCTTGCTAGAAAGTTCCAACTCTCAAATTCTAATCTGGCTGTTCCTACTCATGTTCAAATTGAATTTTTTTTATTTTTTTTACACATTGTCCGGCTATGCTCCAGCCCAATTTTGGCCTGAGTTTAGCGCCGGCACTTTGAGTTCGAGCCAAGTTTGAGCTAGTCCACTCATACTTGTCTTGAGCATTCGAGCCAAGTTCGATCTTGGCTTTTGAGACAAGAACAAACTAGAGCTGGCTCACCTTGGCTCGAACCTGCCATTCTTGGCAGTGCCTTTGTTTTGAAAGGAAAAAAATTGTTAAAAGTGACTTGTTTAAAGCATCTTCAAGTTTGAGTCTAATTAATGTTTAAAGACCATTAACAAACAGGGTGACGAGTGGAAGTTGCTTGGTTCTGAGGGTTCGTGCGACCTTTACAATTTAAAAAATTAAGATTCTCTTCTTTTTAAACGTGGTGTACTTATATGGAAGAAGGTATACTTGGATATTAATTTTTTAACTTTTACGAAGTGCATTTATGTGCTTGTAATGTGTTCGTCTCCAGTTTATATTTGCACTCAAAATTTGACTGTACAGCATCATTTAGAATATATAATTAAGTACTTAGCCTTGGAGTCAGTGTTTCTACAATCTGTTTTAAAATCTTTATTTTGGTCGTGACTTTTTTTCTGGTCGAATTATAGTAATTATTTTTCATACTTAATTTAGATTATTAAGCTTACAAATAGGACTCATGATTTCAAAATTTATTGCACAATTTAATATAGCACCACTTCTTCTAGTTCAAAAATGCAATTAGTACTTTTGTATGTGCCAATTGTGGCTGTGCATGATTAAATTTAGACTACGAGAAGGGTGAGCTTGAGGGGCTGTTTGATAAAAGTAACACCACATTGTTGTTTCACTAACTTTCCCAACTGTTGCATGAATATACTCCATTTTTTCAGGCAGATTTATGGGATAATAACAATATATCATTGTTAAGTCCTAAAAAAAAGAATCCAAAACATGTCAAGGGCTTTTAGTGGTTGAAGGGACAGCTTGGCTTCCAACCTAGAACTTGCACTAACGATTTGGAAGTAGTGCTGACACGAGTCGAGCCGAGCTCGAGTTTGGCCAGCTAGAGCTCAGCTTGACTCTTTGCAATGGTAGCTCGAGCTTGACTCGACCAATTGTATTCGAGCTCGAGATTGACTCGACCGGCTTGTTTAACTTGATTAATTGCTTGTTCTAGTCTTCCATATGCTTCAAGGGAAAGGGTGACATTGCTTCATGTATGAAAGACGGCAGTAGCAGAAGGTTGCAATGGAAAAGGAACAATCATAAGTTACAAAAATCTAAAAAAAGGAAAAAAACAATCTTCAGCCTGAAGACCTTGAATGAGTTTCAGTTTCCAAGACACCTGGAGGTTTGGGTAAGAACCCTCGCTAAGCGCAAGGGGTTGAGAGAATACAAGCCTTTTGGTTCAAGCGAGGGTTTGAGGGAGAACAAGCTCACTCGAAGAGGTTAGAGAGAAAACAGACATTCGGTGGGTTTCAGAAACCCTTCTCGGTTTGCTCGAATGACCAGTCGCTGCTCCTGGCTTTCTTCCTGAGCGGTTCTCGTTTTCCTTTCCTGGCGGCTGGGTCTGATGACATGGTCCCTGCTCTTTTTTTCTTGTTACTTATTCCATCTTTCCCCTTTCTCTCTCTTGCTGGTTCTGTGAGCCCTAGTTTCGACCGTTACTGATCTTGCCAGTGGGTTGATTTTGTCGGAAACGGAACTTTGTATGGCTCGGGATCCATTCTCGAAACCCTAGACAGGTGGTGGCCACCAAGTGGGCGGCCACCAGCTGCCCCTATTTCAGCAGCAGGGAGGGCCCGACGGCGCTTTTTCTTCTCAGTCACCTGATTTTCATGTGGAGCAGCAGCAGGTGGGGGAAGGAAGAAGCAATGGCGTGAAGATGATGGTGAAGCTGGAGATGGCGATCATCCTCCACCACATGGTGCTCAACTTCCAATGGGAGCCCTTCGAGCAGGATCACCCCATCACCTTCCCCTTCGTCAAATTCCCCAAAGGCCTCCCCAATAGAGTTCACAAGCTTCCTGCTACTACAGTCGATTGGAATCCATGAGTGGGAATGGATTCATAAACCGCTACATCGTCTCTATCAATCTCTCTATCTCACAGCGATGATTAGCTGTTCTTGAGGAAGCTGCACGGTTTTCATTTTCACCCACACATACCTTGATTTTATCGCGCTTGGAAAAGGATCGGTTGCCTCCAACAGTCTCTTGTTTGAGTACCAATTGAGCAAGTTTGGGAGGTATTCACGGTTTGATCATGCCTAATGCCTACTTGAGAAATGCTCATCGCATTCTTAATTTTTTAAACATCTTGATTGGGGTATTATTGTAAAGTATTATGAATTATATCCTTTCCTTTCCTTTATGTAGTCCAAACAAACGCGATTTTAACCTTTCCTTTCATTCTTATCCAAACAACCTTTTTAATCACCTCTTTCCTTTTCTTTCCATTCCATTCCTTTCCCTACCCTTTCTCTTCCCTTCCCTTTCCCTCCCTTCATTTCCCTCCCTTTCCCTCCAACCAAACAGAGCGTTAGGGAAGTGTAGTTCAGAGAAGAGGGTTTTGATAGATTCCGCTTTCAGCACAGCATGTCGTTTCTTTTTGAGATTGGGGATCATACATTGAGGGATTCAGGTAACGGATTTGGTTGGTTTGTGTTGGGGATGAGTTCAGCGATGGGGAATTCTGTTTTTCTGTGTTCGCTTTGGCTCTTGAAGCTGAAGGATGAACGATAAGGACCAGATGATGAATCGAACCTATGGAGCGTGGCACGGTGGAGGTAGCAGTGGGACGAGCATGGATGGTGGGTATCCACAGTCTGGCCGTGCAGGCCGGAAGTCAAAGAAGATGGATATGCGGCGGAAGGGGAGCGAGGGTGCTCCAGCAGCACAACAACAGGGTGTTGTCGGTTACAACCCGCCGAGGCTTCAGTAATTGCAGACTCAGAACAGGCTGAAAGCACGGCGATTCTACCCGAAGCGGAAGTTCCACAGGTTTGTGCCCTATGCACCACAGAATACGACCTGCACACCCAGCACCAAGCCCACGACTCGTCTGTTCTTTTTTCATTTTTGTGGGATTTTTTGTCTTACGCAATCAGGGGTGGAGCTAGATTTTTTTTCCTTTCATAAAACAATCAATATATGGTTAACATATTTTGAATTGACTATGAGGCAGATCTTGTGGGGCTACTCCATATAATTGGGCCCAAGTTTGAACATTAAATTAAGGTTTCAAAGAGTGGTCATGTTCATAACCAAAATAACAGCTGAGGCCAAAAATTAGTATTCTAATTGTCTGGAGCAATGAAAGTCATGTTTTCCGTGAAATTAACAGTAAAAAAGTAGAACATTTTGAGGTTTGTGTCTCGAAATTTTGACTTTTTGATCAGTTTCCTTTAAAATAAAGTTTCCACTGACATGGCTGAATGTGAATCAAAAAGCTTGGATCGAAAGTCGAGGGTATGAGGTCAAAATTATTGAATGGGCAAAAATTCATGTGTCCTGAAACCAAACACAGGTGGCATCCACTGCTCTCTAAAGTTTAGATGAAAAACTCGGGTCTCTGTGGCTTATACCAATTGGAAGTTGTTGAGCGCGTTATCAATTGTTTATGTTTTGATTACTAAGAATAAAGCCAAAACAAACAGTAGGAATGGGAATTCGTTTAAAGATGCTGCTTCCCAAAAATTATATGTTTGTCCCACCACCATCTTATTGTTTTCTTAGGAAAATCCCAAATACCCAGAAAAGATGGTAGAATGGGAATCAAAATTTGCACTGTAAATCCAACACAACCTTCCAATCTTGGCTCCTATGAGAGTCTGACTAATTTTGGAATCTAATCAAGTTTCAGTTACCATCTTCTTGTAAATTTTTGGTCTTTTCTCCTCAGTGTTTAAGAAACCTTTTATGAACCGTGACCTTCCAAATTCTCACAGCGTGCATGGAAGCCATGGTTCAAGTCCAATCGGTAGGTTTTACCCTTCACAGCCATCATAAGTGACGAAACTACAAGACTTCCAAGAATGAGCCATATATAGTTAGCAAAATCACATGGATTGCCTCCATTACCTCATTTCTCTGTTGGGAAGGTTTATTTAGAGCTGCCTTTCTCATAGTTGCCTTATTTCATTGTTCCCTTACCCATCAAGATCTTGTTGCTTTGTGAGAAAACTTAGAGAAGAAAACAGAGGAAGCATGAAAGATAAAGTTGGAGAGAACTTGTTTTTATTGATTCCTTTAAGCAACATATATATAATACAGAAAAAGGTTATCGCTTACAAGATTTTTGGTATACAAGGTCATGATAATACACAATTTCTATCCCAATCCATTAACCACCGAAAATGTAGTGTGCATAACAATAACAGATCATAAGAGATCTGATCCCTTTTTTCTTGACACTTTGTTTATCACGCAGGATTCCTGCGTGATTATCTTACCTAAAATGGTCTGGCTGGTTTGAGAGTCCATCTTCACTCAAGAACATCAGAGAATGAATAAAGAGAGAACTTTCTTTACCATGGATGCAAGCACCAAAATGCTGAACCAGGTACATGCTTGAGTTTTTTTTCTTTTTCCATGTTTTAACACTTCTTCCATAGGAGGCTGGTAGAGTGTGCACGCATTTGCTTAGTTATATCTGCACTAGCATATGTGAAATGTGGTTCTAATAGTTTATTCTGATGCCTATGCGGTTGCAGTTTGCACATGGGAAGCAGGAGCTGTGGCGGTGCCTCAGAGGAACAAGCCTGAGGTATGGCTTAAGAAAATACTGTTGTTACTAGGCCTACTGAAGCATGATAACCATTCACACTTCGCGACAAATTATGAAACCGGTGACGTCTTCAAGAAATTGATTCGGGTCTTCTGCATTTGGGCAGGTCAGTAGGCCTAGGGTGAGTGCTCAAGGATTAAGCACACTTCAGAAAGTGGTGTCAAGCGAATAGGAAAAGAAGATAATGCCTCAGTCGGAGGAATTCGAGGCGATGGTGGATGTGGTTATCAATCCCAATGCTGAAGTGGCGTGCAACAAGCGAAGGCTACCCGTCTTTGTGGTGCTAACGGATCCACTCGAAGGGAGTTTTGGCTTAAAGGAGCGTCCGAGCCTTATCGGGAGCATTAGCTTGACCAACATCGGCTTACCAACTCGAACTCCTTTTTGAATCCCACCACCCTCTTCCTCCCTTTCTCTTATACGTTTTTTGTATTCCTTTATTGTTTTTGATAATTTTTGCAAAATCATTGAAAATTCGTCACTTAATTATATGTTCTCTCTCTGTTTCTACCTTTTATCTAGATATCATGCCTTTCCATGTAATGTAAGCAAAAGAATTGGAACTGCCTCGTATTTCACTTGGTAAGATGGATAGACTTTAAATGTCAATTTCCATCTCAATCACATGCCAATTGAACCGTTCCAAAAAAAAAAGAAACAGATATGGAAAAAAATTAATCTCTCAGAAATAGATGTCTTTGGATTTAAGAAATGACATCCGACTGGATTCAGATTCAGATTCTGATATATATAAGTATCGGATCCGATACAGATTCAGATCAACCTGTGCCAGGGCTTCCTGTGTTGTGGAGGTCTCTCTTACAGAATATGTTTGGATTATTCTTTTTCTTCTCTGATGAACTTGTGTTCTTGATCGTTGCCCTTGTCGTCTCAAACTTAGGAACAACCAGGCCCATATATGGGAGACAAAAATTAAGAACTTTTGCATTGGAACATTTTAATCAGCCTTTGAGATTTGAAAACTGTGGTCAATAAATTGGTTGTGACAATACTTTGCAAAAAAAAAGGAAAAGAAGTTTTGAAAATTTCTGCAAATCCATGGAAAAGTCGAAATTTTGATCTTTTTCCAACATGCTCAAGTTTTCCAAACGTCACATTATTGGAAATTGTTAAAAATTTTGGTTTTTTGAAAGTTTGTTAAGTAAAAAGTTTGATAATTATATTTTTTCTGTTATAACTATGACTGAGTTTCCAAATTGATGGGATTCCTTGAAACTTTTGGTGGCCTATCAATTCAGAGTTTAAGATTTAGTGTCTTAGCTCTTCCTATGACTTTTGAAGGTCCCTACATTACTTGCAGCAGTGAAATCTTTTTTCTTTAGGGCCCATTTGATGGTCAGGTTAAACTTCGTGGTGAGGGTGAAATCTGTACGGACGGGTGAAATTTCAGCTGCCCGTCTCACGATGTATCAAATTGGGTGAAATTTCACCCGTTTTACGTTAAAGCGAGCGGGTGAAATTAGCTCGGACTTTTGAGTGGGTGAAATTTCACCCGCTCGACCCTTTCTTCTCTTGCTCTCTTCTTGACCTTTTCGATGCCATCTCCTCCTCGTTTCACCCCTCCCCTCTCTCAGAGCCTCTCTTCTCTTGCTCTCTCGCTGGCTCTTTCCCCTTCGTAGCCTCTTCCCCTCACCTCTCTTGCTCTCTCCTTCCCCTCCTCTCTCGCTGCCTCTTTCCCCTTCGTCGCCTCTTCTCCTCTCCTCTCTTGCTCTCTCCTTCCCATCCTCTCTCGCTGCCTCTTTCCCCTTCGTCGCCTCTTCCCCTCTCCTCTCTTGCTCTCTCCTTCCCCTCCTCTCTCAGAGGCTATCTTCTCTTGCTCTCTCGCGGGCTCTTTCCCGTTTGTCGCCTCTTCCCCTCTCCTCTCTTGCTCCCTCCTTCCCCTCCTCTCACAGAGCCTCTCTTCTCTTGCTCTCTCCTTCCCCTCCTCTCTTGCTCACCTTTTCCCCTTCGTCGCCTCTTCCCCTCTCCTCTCTTGCTCTCTCCTTCCCCTCCTCTCTCAGAGCCTCTTTCTCTTGCTCTCTCCTTCCCCTCCTCTCTCGCTGGCTCTTTTCCCTTCGTCGTCTCTTCCCCTCTCCATCTCTCCAAGCTGAAAAATTTGGGAATGGGTGGCTTCCTAGATTGGCCGCATCGATCATCACCGCTGCCTACTATTGCTGCCGTCACCGATCTCATTGATGTTGGAGCGATAGGGCCAGGAGCAAGGCGAGCGCGTTACACTCCATCTTGGGCGTCCAGGATAGCCTTCATCCCCTCTCTGACGGGTCGAACTGTTAATGTTTCTTTGTTGGTATACTTAATTTGGATGAATTATGAATCTTCTTGTCCAGTTTTCACGTCTTGTATATAGTATCTGTACATTCAATCAGGCTCACACATTTGATAATTGTTATTGTATAATTTTCTTTCTGAAGAAATGAAAACGTTTTGGGTCATATAGTTTCTCTGAATTCTTGTTGGTTTTCTGCATATACTTGTTCCTCTTATTGTTCTGAAAACCTTGGATGGTTAATTCTATTTCTTGATATTGGATTGAAATTAGTTCCTTTATACATGGTTTCAGCGAAATCCTTCTGTTTATCATTCTAATTTCCTAATTTAGTGGCACATGATTATCAGAAACTTTTTAAGACCTCACAATATTCTGATCGTTGATATATGCACTTCTGTCGTGCATCCGGATGTTTATAAGAAGGTTGCTCTCTCTTTGCAGGAAATCAAACTTTCAATAACGACCATGTCTTCATTCTGAACCAATTACATGTTTGCAAACTGTAGTGGTAGATGCCGAAGCTCCATTTCTTGGAATATTTTACTGTATATTTTTATGGTGTGTCGTTAATTTCCATATGACGAACACCGAAGATACAATTAGGTAAAACAGAAGCTTATTCAGATCTGTTGATGTTTATAGCAGTAGAATCAGTTCCTATTTTCATTTGCTTTCTTGTGGCAACGTTTCATGCTGAAGTTTACTGACGGATCTCTTGGTCGCTCCAAATTTTCTGTCGTTTCTCACACCAACTTCATACTGTTGGATTTGATTGCTCCTAATGATAGTCTACCTCATTGGGTGGAACGATTGTGCAGCTTCTTTTGTTTCCTTTTGATAAACACAGAAAATGTTACTCTCCTCTGTGAATTTCACTCTTCATAGCAACAAAATCATTCACTATCTTCCTAACTAAGCCCCTTCCCCATCATTTTGGCAGCCAGTCACCACAGTAAGAAACATTGTTTACCCAAAGACCTTATATAAGGTAAGGTGTCCTATCGTCAACAAAGAGACAGAGATGCATGAGCCACAGGTCGGTTTGATAAGCCTGGTCTTGGTACCTCAGTATGACAGTCATGATCTTATCTGCAGCTGATGATGTTTGTGAGCATTGCGTGCTCCTGCCATCAACCTAATCTCCTGTGTAATTTGCTGTACGAGATTGTGGTTTGAACTTTCATGGTTCCCCTCGCTTTGTTTCACGCTTTCACTGTCTTCTCTTCTGTGCTCTGTGCTGCTTGGCATGCAGAAAAATGCCACAATCAGGCAACTGAATGATTCCTCTACTGTTTATGACACTAAGAATCATCCCTACCCAGGTTTGGTTTCTTTTGTAAGTAACGGAAAAAGCGATTCCTGATACTGAAAAAGTGATTGCCAAATGTTGCGTTCAGGAACGTGGGGCACTAGGTTTGGCTACGACCTAATTAACAAATGTATTGAGGTTGATCCCCAAGTATGGAATGACTACATTGATGCTTTCACTGTCTACTCTTCTGCGCTCTGTACACCCTCAACATTTTGTTGTCTTGGAAGATCATCTTTTATTTTCTTCTCACGTTAAATTGGGGAGGAGAAGAAAAAAAAAACAACATTTACCACTTTAAATTCTTCTTGTGCATCAAACAGGGTTAAATTTACCACGTTAAATTCTTCATGTACATCAAACAGGGTTAAATTTACCACGTTAAATTCTTCCTGTCCATCAAACAGGGCCTCAGATTGGAAGAGGGAGAAATTTCATCCTGTAATTTTTTCCAAAAAAATTTACCTTGGTAAATTTACCACGTTAAATTTCATCTGACAATCAAACGGGCCCTTAGTGAAATAAAATGTACATTTCGCATCGTTCTAACATCAAACAATAAGGGATGACATGAATAAATTTGACATTCTTAATGACTTCTATCAAATTTTCTTTCCCTTCTTCGACCATTTAAATTTACATGCTTTGACCAAGGTTGATCAGTTGATTACGAAGCCAAATAAGAAGTGAAACAGGATTTATAAAAAAGAACTAGCATTTTTATTGTTAACAGTCTCTGCCAAGAGTTCGTCAAAAGTTTATAATCTGCTATTTTTTAAATACAAAATCTGCCATATATATATATATATATATATATATAATAATTGGTGAGGTTATTCTCGAGTATAATATGGAACACTTGAAAAAAATAGAAAAATATGGTAAATTTTTAAAATTTAAAACTAAAACCTAGCAGAAAATAAAATAAGTGACAAACCAATAACATAAACATGAAAAGATAAGTAGTTTTGCAACAAAAAAAAACTGTTTGGCATTAGAAAAATGAAAAAAATGAAAAAATGAAAAAACGCCAGAAAACGTCAAAAACAGGTTAAAATGTTTTTTTTTCATTTTTAATGTTTTTTGCAAAAAACGTCATCTTTTAAAGTTTTAAACGGTCATTTAGTTTATCACATTTTTTCAAGTTTTTTTTAAAAAAACGTGTTTTTTATGACTATGATATATATATATATATATTATATATATATATATATATTATATATATATATATATATATATATATAGAGAGAGAGAGAGAGAGAGAGAGAGAGACACATACATACACACATACATATATGATGGAGTTTTTAATTTTGATTATCTACCAAAGTTTCTTATTAGCTATCTCTGTTGGATGACACTTGCAGGCCAGTAGGGAATAATTTAAGGGGTTTGTATCTTTTGTTATTTATTGTCTTTCTAGAGTCCTTGGATTAGAGTTGGTAGTAGGGATGTTATTCTATCAGATTCAAATAAGATAAATCTTGAAGTATATCTGTTTTTTTGGATATTCACATATCCATATTCAAATTCTGATTCGAATACAAACAATGAATCTAAAATCCAATATCACGATCTGAATTCGGATTCTGAATCAATTCTGGTTGATTTTCAAAATGTAAGAGCACTTGAATATAAGATTTTTATTGAAAATTAAATCCATTCTGGATCTGAATCTGAATCCAAATCCAATTTGATATATTTGTACATCCAAATCTGAATCTGAATCTAGTCGGATGTCTTTTCTTAAATCCGAATCCAATCCAATTTCTTAATCAGATATTAAATTTTGTTTCATATCCGATATTTCTTGAACTGGTTAGATTAGATGTCCAATTAAACTCAAATACATTGACTATATGACCCTTCGACTATCATAGACCATATCCATTCAGTGACAAAATCTAAAGTTTTCTTTGTTGGACTTTCACAGGTTATTTTTTCATTTTAATTCTCCATGCATTATAACTTGATTTTGTTTAGCACTCAAAATAAACTTACTTGATCATTTTCTTGGAACTGTAATGGCTTGAGCAGCCTTTACTCGGCCAAAGATATCAGAGATGGTGATAGCGGCCACTACAAGAAAACTCCTTACCTCTGACGGGGCTTTTTTTCTCCACCAACAGAGCTGGGTGAAGCTACGTACATCGTAACGTGCCTTCGCATATGGTTATGTCTTATCTTGATCTTGGGTCCATTTGGCAACAATAACAGTATGTAACTATATCTGTCCCAAATATTAGACAAATTTATGTAATATTATGTTACAACATTCCATGAATCTGTCCTTAAATATTATGACAGATACATATAACAATAAAGAAGGATATTTTTAAATTATATTTAAATATATATTACCCTCAATGCCAATGCAAGTAAGGGTGGGCGTTGGGCCAGCTTGGGCTCCATAATTTTTAATTGATTTTAATTATATTTATATATATTTCTTGAAAAATATATTATATATATTTTTAAAAAAATATTAAAAATAAACGAATTCCAATTGAGCCGGCTCGATGTACATTCTGTAGAATCTCACCACCGTCACTGATTACATTTAATTAGGTATTGTTCTTGTGAAATATACCCATGCACACACCTTGAAAGTTAAGGTTACTATGTGGTAAGGTCAATTAAATGAAAAACAATAAGAAAGAGTTGAATTGACAAATCATTTAGCCGATAAACTTGGTCCATGTGTCCACCATCTATAGTGTCGACTAGCCTTCCCCTATTTGAAGATATTTTCGACAAACCAATTCATGTCACTAGACTTTATGTGCCTCAAAATGCATCAACTAAAGAACGTAGTTTTTTTTTCATGTACATATTAAATTTTTCTAATGATTCAAATAACGAAGGTCTCAGCTTTATCATGTTAGAGAATTCGATTTATTTGTATTTTTCAACATCACAAGCTCATTATATATATATATATATATATATATATAGGCAAATCTACGTTGGTATCCTTATCGCTTATCAGGATACGTGTCCAACGCAACATGAAAAAGAAACCCATCCTTTTCCTAGTTTGAAAATTGAAGGAAATATTCTACATATAGTTTTCCTATTTGGGGGTTTAGGTGTGTGATTTGATAGGACAATGTCTCTGTCAGTCGGCTTATCTTTGGCAATTGGACAAGCTGGGAATCTTCTTTCCATTATAAGCTTGTCTGTCGCATCTTGGTTGGCCTTTTCAAAGCTAAATGAGAAATTATGGTAACAATACACAGGGATATTAACTGTTTTCATTTTCTGGCATGTTTTTCGCTTGTAATTATATGATTGTGATTACCAGACGACCCCAGTTCCTGCTTTGTTGTATGCTTCTAGCATGCATCTTTGATCATGGATTCTTTCACCTGGATAACATGTTTAAGATGCTCATGTCAAGACATTTAAATGATATTTTGATTTCTTTTTTTTTTTTGGAGCTAGATGTTGGTGGTTGTTGGCTTCCATCAGCTACTTATCTTCCACGGGTATATATGGTTGTGATATTTTTAGAGTTTTATGTGAAATAATTGCTTATTTGTGTGCTCTAACTTATGGATGCTGGATTGTTGTCATTCCAGTAACATAGGGATCCAAATACTAGAATCTGTATGTGATGCTCAGATCAACTCAGTGATTAATTATCATATATAATCTGTATGACCAATCACCAGGTTTCATTACTCGCATGAAGCAAGATATGAGCATCAGAAATATATGTGAAGCATACTGATTATGTGATTGAATTTTTGTACTCATGTACAGGCCAGAATGTGACAAACAACATTTAGGAAGCTCATTATTTTCATGTTCATTGTTCATTATGGGAGGTCTTTCTATCGTATAACATGGCAAGCATGAAAAATAAAAAGCAAAACATGCAAAAAAAAATATGGTAACTTTTTAAAAAAATTGAAAAAATATGAAAAAGACAGGAAAACCACGTTTTTTGTTTTGATATTCTTTTAAAAAAATATATCTTTTTGCTTTTTTATTCAGCCGACTTGCTTTTGGTGTTTTATCACTGTTTTTTCAAAAAAAAAAAGATGAGTTTTTTATGATTATATTACTACCTAATTTTGGTTGTCATCTCTCACAACCTATAGGTAAGTGGTGGTTCTCGTCAGTCATGAAAATGTTTGCAACTACTACGTTGCTTGATTACATTTTCATGACTAATCTGCCTACCAACCGATTGCATTTTCCCCTTTTTTTCATTTTAGACATTTTTCAGACTTTTTTTTTTTGCTAAACTGCTAGTTTCCAACTTCTAATTTTTATTTGTTTCTCATCTATTTATTTTTTTAAATTGCCTACCATTCATCTTATTTTCCCTTAATTTTTAAGTTTTAATCAAAATTTTTTAAAATTTACCACATTTTTCCTTTCTTTTTTTCATGCTAACCATATTATATGATAAAAAAACATCGCCATTTAAAAGACAAAAAGCATATCTATAACTATGTAGAGAAAAATGAAGTTCAAATGACAACTTTGATTTGGGGTTGAATAGAGTTGAAATTAATAAAGGGAAACAAAAAAGAGTCTCATTGATGTAATCATCAGCGGTAAGACCCGAGCCTTCTAGTACTTGAAAAAAAAAGGACAAATTTTCTAGAAGTGCCTGCTCATACATGTTCTGCATGACCAATTGGACAGGCATGGTTACCACCAGTCGGTTGCCTCAGCTACTTGGCCTTCTTTTGTGTTTCTCCTTCACCTCGACTGTGGTTCTTGGCCAAAGGGAGACGCCCTCAGCACTTGTTTCTCTGAGCAACGTGATTGATCAATTCGTGTTGCTGTCTTTCAGATCCCTTGTCACTAATGACCCTTATAATGTGTTATCAAATTGGAATTTCAATTTCTCCTTCTGTGAGTGGAATGGAGTTTCATGCAGTCCTGGTTCACAAAGGTTCCATGATCTGAATCTCAGTGACACGGCACTTGAAGGTACTCTCTCCCCATACATCAGCAATCTCTCCCTCTTACAAGTTCTTGATCTCTCCAAAGATAACATCCACGGTCATCTTCCCATTGATTTTAGCCACCTCCAAGTGCTTTTTGCAGCAGAAAATGAATTCTTAATTAGTTTTCCATCATCAGAATTTTAGAAAATGATTCACTCAATATATGTTTGAGATCAGCTTATTCTTAAGATCACAAATGTAAAGTTAGATAGCAAAAAATACACTATAATCATTGCACTTAATAGCCGTCTGATTTTGCCCCCGACTT
>NW_022204507.1:3389016-3446516 GCF_008831285.2 Nymphaea colorata | reverse complement strand
AAGCTGCGCATCTGTCCTATATTTGGTGGAATGATCCCTTTTATTTTGTTGAAACTTAAATCTAAGGAAATTAACTTGGTCAAGTTGGCTAAGGCCAATGGGATAGTACCTTCAATCAGATTAGAGGAAATGTGAAGTTTCTACAAGGTGGTTGTCAGGTTTCCAACAGAGGCGGGAAGAATGCTGTTCAAAAGGTTTTGTGATAGATCAACGTCCTCTAACAGTCGGCAGTTGGTGAAGGATGTGAAAATGGAGAGCTCACAGTTTCCTGGGATATTGGTCAACATATTGCTGTAGAGGTAATTCTATTGGTATCAGACCACTGAATTTATTGTGTCCTGCACTTACAGTTTGGAGACTAGTAGAATTGGAAAAAGAAGGTGGGAAAGGGCCATCAAAATTGTTGTCACTCATTGCGAGAGATTGGAGATTGGGCAGGAAGTGGCCAACATCTTTAGGGAGATGCCCTGTTAGTTGATTGGTCATGAAACTCAAAGGCTGAAGAGCAGATAGGTTAAACAAGCTGTCTGGCAGTGTATCAGTGAGATTGTTCTTTTCCACACTAAAGAATTGCAAGCGGATTATGCTTACCAACTTAGAAGGAATGTTCCCATGAATATGATTTTGACCAATATTAAGGTGCTCCAGCTTTGAGAGGTTGGCAAAAGCAAATGGAATGGTGCATGTGAGCTTGTTATCATAAAGATTTAGGAACTTGAGTTCCTGCAGAATGCCTAAGGACTCTGGAATGCTTCCATAGAATTCATTTTCTGCTGCAAAAAGCACTTGGAGGTGGCTAAAATCAATGGGAAGATGACCGTGGATGTTATCTTTGGAGAGATCAAGAACTTGTAAGAGGGAGAGATTGCTGATGTATGGGGAATATCAACAACTAAGAATCCAGAGATTATGATTTTAATCAGAGTTAATCATTTGACTGGGAATGTCATGAATATGAAGCTAAGTAATATATTTTTGAAGCGATAGTCGGAATCAATTTGGATCATTGCACATTCCCACAAAAGTAAAGGCTTTTGGAAAAATCCATAATCGCAGGCAGGTTCAGAGGTTGGAAACCTTGTTTCTCTTGCAACGGGTAATATGACATTTGAACACTTTTGGGAGCAGAAATGCTGTTAAGGAAAAAAAGAAATGAAGTTTTGCATACATTAGGTCCATTGTATTTCATTTCTATCGTAATTGTACCTGCAGTTCTCCTTGTTCGGTCTCTATTAGAGAGAGCAATAACCGAGTCTTATTTCAACTTAATAATTGCTGGGAAACATGTGTGCAACAAGCAGATCAAAATCTTGTAGGTAGTCCTATTGTTTGCTACAGGAATGACCTGCCTGCTCGTCCTCTTCTTGTGTTCCTGTGAATGACACAACATACAACACAAGAATAGCACATACACTAATCCAGCACTTGTTTCTACAAGTGGTCACAAGGCATGACACAAGGCAGCAAAGATTAAGCACACGACAAAAAATCTTTGAGCACACTTGAAAGCCTTTCTCACACACTTTTGGCTGACCCAAAGGACCATATATATATATACACAACAAAAAAAACTGAAAAATAAATGACATGACTCTTGGTGATTCCACTATAGCCATAATTGACAGGACTCTTGGTGATTCCACTATGGCTATAATTGACATATGCATTAAAAACAAAAAACTGAAAATTAAAATAGGCAAGGTGAAGGGGCACTTGTCATACGATGGAATTATTGGGGAACCCAAAAGTTGAACCCTTGACCTTCTTCATAAAAACAGCTGCACACATTTTTAAATTTTTGCATTAACTTTCATCACATATTCCCCATTGTGCATAGGAGTGCATGTGTTCTATTAATTTGCTTTCGCTTTAGAAAGTGTTCTTGAGCACCCGATAATGTGGATCACATGTGAGCATTCTAATTTTCAAATTTTGCATGTTTAAAAATTGGGTTTCCAGTGGAAATTAGCTATTGGCGAATCTGCAACCTTCTGGATGAAAGTGAGATTATATTTGCCTTGCTTTCACTGGCTATAAGATCATCCAGTGACCAAGACTATGAATCAAAAGGAGTATTTTCCTCATGTTTGCAGAACTTTGAGAATAGGAGTTTCACAAGTACCACACCCAAAATCATTACCTTTTTGAACAAAGGATATGAATATTTGGGAAATCCTGGACACTTGCAAGTTTGCCAAATCATTTTTTGACGAATATTTCTTTCAATTGCATAAATATGCAATTGAGATATCAGAGATTGGTTTTGGTTCATTTTTTTAGCACCACAATGTACTCCAAGCCTATTGTGAAATTCTGATGCTCACCCTCAATCATATGGTGTCTGAATTGAGCCAATATCAAATAAGTCACATTTTAGAGGATGTGGCATAGGCAGACGAGCCATAGGAGCTAGGCAGGTGGATAAAGGTTCCAAATCCCTGCCCATCCTGGAGACTGGGGAAGGACCAACACGATTTTATGGACTACAGAAAGTGGGATGTAAATGGTTAGGGATATGCCTTTAAGTATAGTTGGTAAACTCGTGAAGCAGATTCAAATAACTTGAAGATTGGTTTTCAGGTCAAAGTTGTTGACTCGGTAATTCGGATGGGTTAGATTATAAATTTTTATACTACATTTTTTCTATAAGTACATGAAGCAAGTTAGTCTCTCTGGACTGCATGTTTGATTTCTTCCAACTAAAATTGATTGACCTGGAATATGAGTATTTGTACATACTTAGTAACTTAAGACATAACATTTAGTATTAGCAATGCATGATGCAATTAGGTGACAATCCCAACAGACTCAACAAGCCCCAACTCCTGACCTCGTAAATGGATGCAGAAATATTTAATATTTATTTGTACATGACCCCAATAGATGAGAGGGAGTTACATGCATGGCTGTGCACTGTGCATGGTGTACAGCTTTTGTGAGTGTGTGTCGTGCACATGAACTTATATACAATGCATATGTGTAAAGTCCTGTGCATATAATCAGCTTCACTAGCAATTATCTCCTTGATTTCGTTCTTCACACCAAGACCCTCCCTAGATATGTTCAGAAATCAATATATATCGATATTTCGGCTATTTATATTCACAGTTGATTTATAGTGGATGAAATATGCTCATATATGCTTTATTAATTGAAACCTCTTGTCTACGTAAACCAGTGGAAGTTCTCGTTCATCGTTGTCGAGCGAGCACCTGCATGATGCAGGAAAAGCAAAAATTACAATTAGCAAGATGAAGTTCTGATGCGGGAAGGGAGCAGTGGAAGAATTCAGATCAATGATGCTTACGTTACAGGAGGAAATTCAGCAAATAGCTGCCTCATTTACTGCCTATTGTGGACTGAAACCTTGATTTCTCGAACCCCTGTGACAAGGATAATGTCATCCTATGGCTCTATAATGGTTGGATTGTTAACATCTGAATCCACAAGCTCAAAAAAGTTAGGGCCATTCTGCTTATGCATATCCAACAGCTATCAAACTCCACATATACACGATAACTGAATAGCGATAAACTTGTTCTTTTGGCTGCCAGGTCTGCCTATTAACTACGCCGCAAAATGAATGCTAGCATGAGCTGTTCAGAACAGCTGTATACCGGTTCACAACCTAAACAATAAGTTTCACAATTGAATCCAAAACATTCTACCTTCTATTAACTATGCTTTATTTATAGTTAATTTGGTGGATGAGAAAGGAAAATATCTATAAATTCAGTCCTTCCAAGATCATCACCATACTTGTTAGAATATAAGTGAAATAACCATAGCAGAAAAGGATGAAACAGACGAAGATAGAGAGGGGCTCTGTCGAGCTTTCTGAGTCAAACCAAACTGGGTCGGAACTGGTTGGATTTTGCACTCGAGCAAGATGGAGGTTAATCCTGCACCTCGTAAAATGGTGTGAATATCTCAGGATTTCACTCTTGCTTCCAGACTTAGGTGCATAACTATATAAGATAACTGAGTCCAGTAAATATATGGATCTCCAACAACTGTTCGAGTATCGTCACATACATTTCTCTAGGGCCTTTCCACTTTCCTCGCTAGTGTGCTATTGAAGATTTACCTACAAGTACTATAGCTGTTCTTGCTCAGATTGGGTGTGTTCGGGAAATTGGTAACAAAAGCTGATTGTAGCATGCAGAAATATTACTAAATATAAGTAAAAATCTCTCTCTCTCTCTCTCTCTAAATGATGGGTAGCACAACAGGTCAGGCTGGGTTTCATGTATTGACCACGTCATCTTGAAGAATATTGTCCTGATGGTATTGAAGAGTGGTGATCTGGAATTAAGGGTGCCATTGTAGAGGCTAATTTGACCTGTTCCTGTCTTCCCCTCTTCCTCTTAGGATTTTCTCATGGAAACAACTCTCTCTCTCTCTGAATCGAAATACCCGTACACTCTTCTGATTTTCATTGAAGAAAATTGGCATTTTGAAGGAAGCAAAACAATGCATGTTTGTTCTTGAGATCCAAACAAAAGTTTGAGTCTCTTACCTACAGGTTTCTTGGTGCAGCGAAGGGCGTCATTAGCATACTCAATGCATACACAAGGATCTTTCCTGCAGATATCGTCGTCTTTATTAAAGCGAGCAGGGACTGCAAAACAAGTCCAACCAAAGAAGTAGTTGAACCTATCACTGGTCAAAAACCTTGAAGAACAAGAAGAAGGAGGAGGAGAATAGAAAGAAATCATGACGGCAAAGTTGATGAAGATAACGAGCTGTGATAATAGCAATTGGAGATACAGATATGAAACAGAGCGAGCGGACAGATTATGGTGCCTGTTAACTTCACCTTCTGCCCATCGATACCATTATGCATGGCTGCGGTGAAGAATTTAGGACCCTTGTTCGAATGTTTGTGCAAAACCCTTCTTGCTAGCTGCTGCCTGTGCAACCACAGCGGTTGTAGTGAACACTTATATAGACGTAGAGTTAAACCACGAACTTCTTTGCACACTAACTTGGTGAATGAAGTCAAGTGTACCACAAATGTTATTTTTATAAATATTATATAATTCACAAACTTGTCTGTGAAGCTACACTTCAACTAACGCCTCACCTCCCCTCTCCTCATGAGAGGCTGAACGTGTCGCCTCATCTTATTGCCTTTTACAACATTGCTCCAAATACCATCAAGTTGTTCCTCTTGAGAGTATGGTGCCACTTTTTCTTAGTAACTTGATCCGGTGACACCCAACTAGAAGTTTCTCTTTTTCTCCGCCTTCTTCCTCTGCAATACAATATGCATGATGCCGGTAGGTATGGTCATGAAAGGTTTGCATGCAATTGATGTCCAGCAATGTTAAAATGACTTGTACATGACCTAAAAAATCCTTAGATGAACTATAATGGGTCCCCCTAGGCATGCCATCTATTTGCTCCCCTCCCCTGAATGGGAGTAGCTTGAAGCCAAAAATTTGAGATTTGGATATTGGAAAAATTGCAAGAGAAAGGGATCCACCTATTGGTACGAGGTCTAACCATGTCTCCCCACCTTTAACATGGATAATTGGACCTAAGACTAATCATTTCTCAAAAGTTTTACAAGCCATTTGATTGATGCATTATAGATGTTTGTGCATAAGGGTTTGAAATTTGATTTTGAAGTTCATTTGAACTAAATTTTGAACAACCAACGTTTTGACCTTGTTTTAGATAAAATGAAATGGATTTTAAACAAGTTATTTGAAAATCTAATTGGTTTTGACAAGTTATTTAGAAATTCAACTTGTTTTAGAAATTTGGGCAAATTCTTTTGAATTTTGGCAAAATTGAAAATTGTTCAAAATTGATTCTAGTTGGGACCATTGATTTGATCTAAAAATTTGAGAGTTTAAGAAATTTGGTAGGAAATTATATTTGTAAATTGAGGATTTGATTTGTAAATAGTTGAAAATTGGAGTTTTAGTTCATGAACTTGAAGTTGATATGCAATCTTGGATCAAAATTTTGAACTTAGTTGAAAGTAAATTCAGAAATTTCGAACTTAGTTTAAAGTAAATTCAAAATTTTGAACTTAGTTTTACTTCACTCTCACTATCTCTCCATGCATCTACACGTGTTAATTTTTTATTCCATCATACATGCATTCATGAAATAAATAACAAATTTATATTAAATTGGATATGTAGTACAATGTCTAGGCTATACTTGGTATTGGATCAAGTATAACTACTACAATGCAGTACATAAGCTTGACATAGATAAAATTCTTAAACTTGAAAGTGAAATCTGAAAATTGAATGAAAAATCCCAGTTTTAGAATGGGAAAAACGTCGAAAACCTCCACTTCCTCATGTTAAAATGATTATAAAACAGACCACGTACTGATTTAATGGTTGCAAATTAAGAAATGCCTACTTTGGAGATCTGACTTCAAAGTAAAATGTAATTTGATAGATTAAATCTTGAAATTGATGAAACATATATGCATATTTTGAATATATACATCTATTTTTCCATTAGAAGCAATGTTTACTCCAAATTTGGTTTAAATCTCAAGGCTATGCAAATTAGTATAGTATGTTGAGAGAATTTGACAAAAATTTTTTGCCAGTTTTTGAATTTTAATTACAGCTTTTGGCTGAAATTTTGTGATGTATTAATTTGAAAACCAAACTAATTGCAAAATTGAAAAATGTGAAGTCAAAATCATGAATATCAGCCATAGTAGAAGCTACTCTCTACAGTGCTGATTAGGCAAGACTAGGGATTCGGTCTAATTTCATAGACATTGACAAATTAGTTGCTTCATTTGAGCTGAAACAAGTATTTTAGGATCTCAAACTTGATGTTCTAAGATCCTTTGAAAAATCAAATTCTAGGTTTTAAAAATGCATATATATACACTCAATCAGCCTGATTTCAAATTTTCAATTGGATAAATCTTGTAGTTTTGAGCCATCAAGATTCAATGTTGGAAGCAATCTCCTTTAGATTAGCTTAAGGATGTGACCCTTAACCTAATCTTGAAAGAATAATAGCCATTTTCATATGAGATTATATATATATATATATATACACACATTCGTATATATACGTAAATGTTGCTTTTTGAATTAAAATGATTGAGTAAAGGGCCACATAACACATGAACAGTGATAGTTTATGGCTGGGATTTTTACATCAAAGGGGTTGAAGGCATGGCTTCTAACCTCCTTGACCACCTCTCTCAAAAGAAACTACAGAAAGTTACGAGAAATATAGATTGAAATGGAAGAAGATCAGTGGATCATCTCAACCAATTATTCATTATGTAAGGGTGGATCCCATCTATAATAATGAATCTGTCCCTAATAAGCTTTTGAGAAGGGAAAATGCATGCATTGCAACATTTAAATAAAAATTCTCTCTCATTTGGTGACTAACCCAACCAACCAGAAAAAGAGGAGTGGCAGTGGTGTTCTCAGAGCTGCGGCAGAGGTGGAGCCTGCTCAGGAAGAGCTTGCCGGTGGTGAGGTTTTTGTGGGTGGTGATGGGGTAGCTAGCATCCCATGATTCACCAGAAAGCTCGTTGGAGTGACGTGTGGGTTGCTGGAAGAGTGGCTCCTCTCATTGGGAGAGCTCCACCTGTGGGTGGTAGAGATGCTACTGTGGACTGATAGCTATGGCAGTGTTTGGATGGGCAGTGGAATTCAGGCAATGGTCACCGGTTTCAAGTGGGGCACTGGCCCCATACAAGTAGTTCAGAACAAGAAACGAGACAACATTAATGCAGGAATAAATGAACTTATTAAATAAGAGAGAGAAAGTAGAGGGTGCCATGTTGACATGGGACAATGTGATGCTGATGTGGTGCCAAGGTGGAAGGTGTGGGGGCTAACTGGGCGCTAGGCTAGAGCCTGCACAAAGAAAGGCCAGCTTAAGGAGCTAGCACCACATGGACTGGCTGGGGCAGTGCCTTGAGCAAGTGACTGGGAGAGGAGCACGGCCCTTGGTTTGGTTGGGCCAATAATGGCAACGTAGGTAGTCAATGGCGGAGAATGTGTGTGTCCTAAGAAGCTAGAAGTTTGGGTCAAACCTCAGGTGGCATGTTGCTATAGTGGCGGGGTCCACGGTGGCCAGCTCAGTCTGAGTCATCCTAGAAGCTGGGCTGATAGCCTAGGGCAGCAAATCAGCCCTCTAAGTGATCAAATGTGGTAAAAAAAAAGGATGAATTTGGATCAGCTGGCATACCCATGCCATGTGGCAATCTCTGGGGTCTGCTAGTGGCATCCTTGGCCACTGGCTGGTCCTACATGGCATTGGGCAGGTCGGGCCCTAGCTATTTATTGGCCAGGTTTCCTTTATGCACCCCAACTTCCCTCCCTAGTTGGCAAAGGGCACCAAGGTGGAGGGCATTAATTGTTCCACGCAGAATTTGGGGAGTGATGTCTAGTGCACTATGGAGGAGCCAGGAGATGAACCTCTTGAGCGGCTCCATCTAGGCCAAGCGGCCATATAGGTGAAGGTAAATTTTGAAATTCATGAGCACGCACATGCACAATCAATGAACTCTAATACGATGTTGCCAAAGATGGAGAGTTAAAACCATGGGAGAAACAAACATTTGTTTTCAATCAATGCTTAAATTGAAAGGGGTTATATGGGATTCTAAATGTAAGTGAACATGAATAAATCACTCTCAATTCTAAGTCGTAATGCACACAACACTATTAAATGGTTCTGAGCCAAAGCACTCTACTTAGAGGTTTGCATGAATCTATAGCAACTATTTGGATTGACATCTCGCATAGTGTTCAAAATCAACTGTGATATTTTTTTCATATATGTACATTTATGCATTTCGATCTTGGTTTGGGATATGGTTCTGAGATTCAAATCATGATATTCATAGAAGATTCTAGATGATAGGTATGGGCATGGATCTAAGATTCAGATCAAGATCTAAATCCATAGAAAGTTTCTATAAAATGGATCTTAAGAGATTTGGATTCGAATTCTAGACAATAGTTCGTAGATCTAAAAATGTTGATGTAAACATTGTAATTGATGCTTCAAATACCATAACGTCAGGTATATCTAGCATATAGACTAAGTGCAAAATGACATTATTGCAGATGAAATTGTTGTTTTACCCTTGGGCATGGGTAAGAGATTTAAAATGAAATGACTTTTACCCTTGGGTGAAGATTTGGACCATCTATTATGTGTTTGAAATGATTTCAAGTTGGAGCTTTGTTGATTTAATAATGACAAACTTGATGACGTTAAGTATATATGACATATAATCCTAGGTTCATGTAGAAAATATGGATTAGAAAAAAATTGATTGGTTTACTCCTTGTGTAGATTTTGAACTCAAATAAGCATAAATCATGGATTTGACTTTGCTTAAAGCTCTAGGAATCAAAGAAAGCCATAAACTAATGTATATGAGACATATGTCCTATGATTGTGTAGAATAATATGGCTTAAAAGAAAATGACTGTTGTGTCCCTATGTGTAATTCTGAAGCTCCGGGTGAGTTTGGCAAATCTGATTAGACCAGCCTATATGCCTATTTGACTTTAGTTAAAATATGACTAAAAAACCCTCCAACATTCTTCTAAAAATCAAATTTTCTAAAATTTACAAGCTGTGAATGTCATATATATAAAGAGAAACATAGAAGGTTTTCAAAAATTAGGTTATGATCGTCATCTTCACTAGTTGAGTTGCGGGCCTTAGATCAGCCATTTACTGGTAAGGATATGTTGAAAGATCAGAAAGTTTTGCTCTGAGTTAACTGAATTAGGCTTGATAGATGTTTACAGAGTGAAGCAAGTATTATGAATGAGTTCCGGACCTTCAATACTGAATTGAACTCAAATTGGGTATGAATAAACTCAAACCCAAAAACTAAGAAAAGATAGATTCATACATGATAAATATGATTTTGGCTCAATTATAGCTCACTCTATTAGGTTGAGGTCAAATTCAGCTTAAATCCAAAAAAAAAAAAAAGAGAGAGAGGGAGAGAGAGAGAAAGAAAATTAACTTTAGGACCTTCCAAACTAAAATGAACTCAGATGGCTTCATAAATGAACTCAAACCAAACTAAAATAAGATAGATTTATACATGATAAACATGATCCTAGCTCGGTTTCAGCTCACTCGACTAGGTTGAGCGCAAATGCCTTAAAAACAAGAAAAAGAGTGAAGTTTGGACCTTTGGAACAAAATTGAACTCAAACCAAGATGAATAAACTCAAACCGAACTAAGGGAGGATAAATTTATAAATGATAAATATGATTCTAGTTTGGTTTGAGCTAACTCAACTCGGTTGCACTATAACTTAATTCGAACAATGCTAAATAGGGGAGAGAGTGGCCTAGTGGAAATCTGCGAATAACTTTGAAAATAAAATGTGAGCTTGGTAACTCAAAGTAAGTAAAATAATAATTTTTTTCCACTAAAGCAAACCTATCTTGAATTTGGTTAGACTTAATGTTATATAGTCGATTTAAAAATTGTAGTTCTCGGTTCTGGTGAGCTGACTTATAGGGAAAGCTGACTTAAACAGGTAAAAATGGTTGGTCAGATGACTTTAACTACTCTTAGAGACTTGTAGAGCTAACAATTACCCGATTTATGTTTGTTTTAAATCATTACTAAGATTTCTAAGATTTTCTTACATTAGGGACAAAATAGTCATTTGACATGGTTGCGACAACTTAGTCTAGGTATTAGATGTGTAAATAGGGTAAGTTTGACCCTGGTTTTCTATGGTTGGCTCCTACATTTGAAATCATTTTTTAAAAGCTCAGTTCAAAACCTCCATGTATGAGGTATTTGGTCATGGTGAAAATTTTTGAGAGTTAAAAAGACTTCCTGAGGTGCTTTTGAGATTAAATTTGTGGGCGTGCCAAATTTCACTAAAAGGTTACTCAATTTGCCTTTGGAAAATTACATTTTCTAAAATTGACAAAATTGTATTTGAACATGTAAATGGAAATGGTAAGGGTATAATGGGAAATGGAGATTTTGAGCTTGTGTAGGAGCACTAAGCACACTGGTACTCTTATTAAGTGACATTTTAATCAATCGGTGCACTCAAATTGAAAATTGGTATTCCATATCTCTCAAAAATCAGTTCAAAAGTTACTATGACAATGTCTAGATATGAACACTACATGAGCGACTGAAAATCTACAATGTGTGCTCAATCTTAAACAGATTTACTGAATTGAAAGCAAGAATAGTCAGTTCATGCACTTAAGAATCTGATCGTAACTCAATTTGGTCTAACTCACTCGAATCAGTGGAAAATGATGATCATACATGAGGAAATGGGAAAAACATGGTGTCATTTCTTAAAATGATTGTCCTAACACTAGAATTGAAACTTAAAAAATGGAAATGGAGCTGGAGATAATATGCTCATGCTGAGGAGATCTTATCATGGGTCTAGTCAAGTCTGCATGTGTTTTGATGACAAGAAATGATTGAAAAATTAGGGAAATTACCTATTTCTAGATCTTTTCTGACCAAATGTAAGCTAATAAACTTTTTGGGTCTTTCCATTGACTTATACAAATGGAAATAACCCCAATTGCTTAGTAATACAATTCTCAGGACTTCAATAGTTATTTGCGAAGCCAGAGAAAATGGATAAAATGAGTTGATTGGGAGCAAAATGTTCATTTTCTATGTGATGATGACTTGAGTGATATAGATACTGGAGTTAGATACCTATGATGTATGATTTGCTTTGGTGTAGTTCATGGCCCTTATATTCGACATTCTTTTGGAAGAATCAGTTAAATATCCCATTTAAGAAGGGTAAAATAGTCATTTTTAACCAACTCTTAGCACAGTTTGGTACATGCTATAGAAAGGCTATAAACTAGGACAATTGGTATAACTAAAGGCCTAATTAGACAACACCCAGAGAACCTGTAGTAGGTTCATTTGGGGTGATTCAACAGATGGGAGGCATCAGGCAGTGAGGTGGTTCTCCATGTGCTTACCTTTAGAGGACGATGGGGCTGGTTTGAAAGATTTGAGTAGCCTTAATAATGCTTGGATGATCTAGTTGGCAATCAAGGCCAAGTTAATGGACTCCTTACGGTGATACTTTTGCTGACAGAAGTATTTGTGCAACCATAGCCTTTGGTTGCAGGTCTCATGTGGGGATGGGAGGAAATTTCTCATCTTGTCTCTTAGAAGGTGATTAACGTCTGACCAGAACAGTGCGGTTGGGGTCTGCTATCCTACTTTCTTCAATGTTTGGAACCTCCAACATCTGTGAACTATAGGCAGAAGCTGGTGGGGGTGATTCACTCATAGAATTCTTGGGATGTGGAAGGCTTTTGGGTCTTTGGATTCCTTTAGCTATGAGGAGTGTTTGTTTGGTAACAAATAGAGACACTTTGTTATGGTCTGATTCGGTTGTGAGTAGTCTGAAACTCTGAATTGAGTGTATATATATGAGCGCATTAAAGTGAAGATTGTGAGGCATATGAGGGGAGCCATAGTATATAGAAATGACTCAATGGAGTGCACAAAGTGGACATCGTATATTGCTCTGAAAGGCAGGACTCTCACCCAAGATCACATATAAAATTTTGGAGTCCCCTTGCCAATCGGTGCTCTCTTCGTGAGAAGGAAGAGGAATTGATAGGCCATGTGTTCATTCATTGGTCTTTGGCGTGATCCGTCAGGAAAGTCATCGTTTGCAAGTCTAATGTAATGGTGAAATTCAAATAGTCTACGATAGTCCTTATGAGTCCTGGTGCTGGTGCATTAAATTTAGCTAGAAGGGGATGGTGTTTATGTTTTCCAAAGGTTATCTGGAAGCTCTGGCTATGAAGGAATAAAAGAGTCCATGATGGGGACGTAGTGCAGAAATATGTTCAATGCAAACCTTTGTGGGAAGATTGTTAAACAATTGATGATAAATGCATGTTGGGGGTTGGCGAGTAAGTAGGAGACTTTGGCTTGGTTGGATTCTGGCATTCATCATGATCCTTAGCCATCATTTGATGGTTGCAGTTTGATCATACACTCTGCCTGCAGATGGATTGGAGACTCTCATAAGGTAGGGTACTGGGTGAAGAAGCGTGGATGCAGGGTTTTTGATTCTGGAGTTAGTTATGTCCCAGTCAGACTATGTTAGGGTGCCAAGTAGATCTAAGTTGGAATTCTTTGTAGCCTACCATGATTTATTGGGGTGGTTGGCATTTCAGCGGCTCCCATAGGCTGGAGGAACGCCTGGTTTCACTGCACGAAAGAGGTTGATTAAGTGCCTCATGGATCTGGGGATCATGTTTTTTCAAGGAAGATTTTTGTTCTGGTGCATTGCAATCCTGCATTTGAGGTAGTGAAAGTCTCGCATCGCTGCTTTGATTTGCATTCTTCTGTTGAATGGTTGACTCCTTAAAGGTGTCTGTGTTGGTTATTTTTTCTGTACATTTTTTAAATTTTGTTGAACAAATTGAGAGACTGCACCTCCCAGCCGTTTATTAAGCAAAGCAATTTTGAACTCATATTTGAATCTAGGTTCCATTTGATAGCTTCAGATCTACGGATCCGGAGTTGATTTTTAATACTTGGATCTTAGATCCAAGGATTTCAAAAACGTCGTTTCTAGTATGGGTGAACATGAGCTGAGTCGAGCCCAAGCTTGGTCAGCTCGAACTCCGCTCGCCTTCTATATTGCACAACTCGAGCTCGAATCAAGTTTATAATGTCAACTCAAGCTCGGCTCAATCAAGCGTGTCAGAGCTCGAGCTCATTTAACTAGTATATAAGTGTGTCATTTATATGCTATGGCAAAATATGGAAGCAAGCATGCTGCTGCTATGGAAGAGATGAAGCAGAGTATATGCAGAAAAAGAGAAATCATATGAGATATTTGGATTTTAAGTTTTGGGTTTTCAAGGAACTCTCGCTCATGCTCAGCGCTGAATGAAGGTTTCAGATCGCTTGCTGGAACGAGGGTTTCATGAACCCAAAGCCCTCGCTCCAGCGCCACCCTTTGCTGAGCGAGGGTTTCTGACTAATCTGAAAGCCCTTGCTGTGTGAGGTTTTCAGATTGATTTGAAACCCTTTGCTTTGCTGAGCGAGGGTTTCATCCCTCACTCGCTGCGAACGAGGGTGTTTTGAAACCCTTGCTTGTTGGAGCAAGGTTTTGAAGAAAGAAACCCTCACTCCAGCGAATGAGGGTTTTATATTCCAAAGCTCCAGTGAACAAGGGTTTCATCCCTCACTCGCTGCGAGCGAAGGTGTTCTGAAACCACGTTTGTTGGATCAAGGGTTTTGAAGAAACCCTCGCTCCAATGAGCGACCCTCGACTTAGAGTGAGAGAGAGAGAGAGAGAGAGAGACGTACCTTGACAGGCTTTGCAGCAGCAAATGAGAGGGCAACGGTGATATTGGGCATTTGGATGAGATGCTTTTCATTTGGATGAAGCATTGAAGAAGAAAGAGAAGAGAGAGAACCATGGGATGGCATGAAATGTGAAATGGAAAAAAGAAAATAACTACTACTTTTGCTCAAGGCGAGTCGAGCTTAAAACATTCGAGTTCAATGAATTTGAACTCGGATCAACTAAAAAAAGAGTTGAGAAATGAGCTCGAGTTTGGCTCGTTTATTAAAATAGTTGGCTTGAACTCGATTTTGAGTCGAGGTTTAACGGGCCGTGCTCAGCTCGTTGTTCACCCTTTAGAAACCGTGTTTGGTAATGCAAAGCTTGCATCCTTGCCCTCTCTCTCTCTCTCTCGGCCCTGGCCATGGCAGTGTCTTTTTTTCCCGATCTCCTCGTCATCATAAGCAAAGGGCATCTTCTATCGCTGAGCTCTCTCTTTTCAGTGGTGGTGGCTGTTTTTTTTTTTTTTACTGATCTCTTCATCATCACAGACGAAGGGCATGTTTTGTGGGTGAGATTCCTCTTTTCAAGTGTCTGCAGATATACTTGGAGATGGTCAGGCAAGTCATTTCCCTCCCTCTCCCCTCTCCCTCCCTCCCTCCCTCTGTCCCTCTCCCTCCCTCCCTCTCCTTCTCTCTCTCTCTGTCTGAAATCATCAACAGTGCCGATGGTTTTTATTTCTCTTTCTTGAAATCCTCAGGCTCATCGAAAGTGTTGAAGTTCCCTGCACTTAGGAGTGTTAAAGGTAGTGTCTAAAGAGGGCTTGGAGCTCTCATCTCCATCGACTGAGCTTCAACATCTCTCTCTTTCTCTCTCTCAAAAAGCCATTTCTGAAACCATTGCATTGCCAACAGTTTATTTTTGTAGTGTTCTTTGGTGGAAAGAAAGGGCCATGGACAGCCGATAGTTTCAATTGCTTTTTGAAAGATTTTGAGAATCATTTCTTATAGTTGGTTTTAGGTTGGAGAAAGGGCCATGGCAGGAGATAGGTCGATAATGTGAGATCCGCACAAGTGATCAGATGGGGGTGGCTCGATTTCTAATCCATGGATTTCACTCCACACAGATTTGAAATTTGTGGATTAGAGATCCATGGTTTGTTTTGTCGTGGATCTTCTGAGTAGATCCAACATTGGCCGAATCTAGTCTCAATCATCATTTGTCAGGCTGAGAGATATGAAACAAGTCCATGGTTAGTTCAAAACTATCCAAAATCACCTACTCGATTGACAGGAATAGCTTTAGTATCTGCTTTATCTGCCTGAAGTGTGGACTAGAAATTAATTAACAAATAGGAAGCAAGACCTTCTGACCCAACAGACCAATGAGACTATCCAATCCAGCGGGCTTTGCGGGACGCTCATGCTGGATGCCTGACTTAACTAGAGCTCGACTTGAGCAGTAGCTCATGCAGGAAAGTTCGACACCTCTTGTGCTTGACTCCGATCTAGAAGTTCTCACGAAGAGAAGAAAATACTGCCCTCTGTCTTAGACCGCTTTGCGAAACAGAAATCCCCTCTAACGTGGCCCGGGCCTTCCACGAAGACTTGTCTTGAATCTATGTCTCCAAAGCCTTTGTTTCGGAAGCCAAGCATTGGGAACCCCAATTTTGATCTTCGGAGAACGGGAGCTGTCGAGAGGTTCCAATGCAATGTCTGTTGTCTCAAGCTCTTCATCGAAGTTTCTGTCGATACATCTTTCTCTGCCAAAAGGACCTTTCTCTGCGCAGGTCTCCGGTTGAGCATGTGGAATCCACTCACCATCTTTTTCCATTCGTGAAAGGGACCTGAAAACTGTTCGGTCATTTTCGCTCGGTCCTCTCGTACCCTTGTAGCATTGGAATGGACTGGGTAAACTAGTGCTTCTTCGACCAGATCTAGGCCTGGATACCAAAAATTGTATGTCATTAGTACTTTTGAAAAGACAAAACAAAATAGCAATTCTTTAGGAATTCGGGCAGGCACAAGTGATCCTCGAGTCTGTGGTTACCTCCGAATGAAGGGGCTTGAGTTCCAGAAGTCTCATGTTCTATCTTTTTCTTTTGGCAAGGTGGTGCATGCTATCTGATCGGGAAGCGGCCAGGCGATAGCTACAGGAAAGCTGGTAATCCAAGCTGCAAGGGAGGGATGATTTGATAGGCCCTTCCGCCAGTTCTCTGTACCATCTTCTTCTACATATACCACAGTTGAAGCACCTAAAGGTTCCGGGATCCAAAGTAATCAAACACGGACTAAGGTTTCTCTTGTGGATCTAATTTGAACTAAATTCCTTCTATTTTGAACAAAGTTTTGACTATGAAAATGTGACGCAATTCATGATTCACGTTAATTAGCTTCCGCACCTTTTTACAGTAATAACACAAACATATTTGTGGATTCTTTGTTGGGGTCTTCTTTTTGCTCTCAATTTCAAACTAATACAATCTTATCGCAATTTATCTACGGACTGTGTTTTTTAATTTAAATGGAAAAATGAAGGCATAAAGTAAAATTCCTATTTTAAAAAGTGAAACGTTAACTGAAGTCATAAAAAGTAATTTTGTGATAAGAGGATCATATTAAAACAAAGAAATCAGCTTGGCTCCCCATATTAGTGGATGTTGGATTGAAATCTGTATTTAATAGTTTTTACGAAAAGCATGTTATTTAAAAAAATATGATGTGGTCCACTTTTAAAATTATAGAAAAGGTAGGCTTGGAAATGAATTTTTTTTGGAATTTATTTAACGCACCAAAAACGTTTTTTCTTTGAAAATGCTTTGCTTTAGTTTTTTGTCAAATGCAATAAATGAACATGTTTGACACATAATTACCGACAAACATGTGATCCAGAGAATATCTTTTAATAAATAGGCAACGACAAAATTATTTAGGAGAAATTAAATGGTGTTTTCCAAATTCTCCTGTCTTTTTACAGAATGTGATGGTGTTGGCATACTTAACACATTTTTTTTTACTTTGAATCAATTCATTTTTTATAAATAAAATTACAAATCATTTTAATTCCATATTTTTAATTTTCCTTTTTTGATGATCTGCTAAGTTATTATATCGTTGATTTTCTTTGTTCTGCATTGGAACGATTAAAATTTAAAACTATGTAAAATACATTTTGTAAAATATATATTTCTATCACTTGACATGATAAATTTAGGTCGACGAACGTGGGTCAGTGTTACTAATTATTAATATCGTTCCGCATCAGCGGATGTGGGTTGAATCAGCCATCTTGCCAATACATTGCATGGCTAATAATTATCATGTTTCTTCTTTTTGTCATATTTAAAATCAATGAAATTAGTTTGAATTATTCTTTAATTCAAGAATTTTAAAAATAAGGTGACAGACCAATACGTCCCATGTATTCAAAGGAACACCATCCATGGAAAACAATTGGATATTTCAACACATGGAGCATATGTATGGTTACCTGTATCTACTTCTAGCTACCCATTTTTATATGGATTTGGTATTTACTGATGAAGTCAAAGTAACAATGAACCCAATAAATTGCGAGCATTATATTTGGCCTTGGGGGAAGAATAACAGTTATAAAAATCCAGCTCTGGCCAATACTGACAAAGACACTAAGCTAAACTTTACCCAATAGGCTATACAGATGTCATTGATAATTTCCATATTGCACTTTCCATCCTCCAAGGCTACAGCAAAAGAAGAATGAAGACATTCTTACCTCAATAATTTGCAAGGAAGAAAATCCAAACATCTTAAGTCCATCAGGACTTCCCGGGAGTTGCAATGGTGGCAGGTTCTGCACTTTGAGGCCTTGTAACTTTTCTATTTCTACATTAAGCCTCTGACACACCAAGTCCCAGCACTTTCTAGGAGAAGCATGCATAAAGACTTCAGTTGGATTGTCCTCAACTGTAACCTGTCATATCACATTCACAGGTATATAAATTTCAAGAACGACCACCAACAGTAATCAAAATAATGTTTACCTGAATAGGGTTATGGCAGTCAAAATATAGGACATGGAGCTTGAGAAAGGAAGGAAAATCTTGATGACAATCAGTGGCCTAATTAATCATACAAATAGATTCAGATTCAAGCTTCCATTGGTCTAGCCAAAAAAGAGCCGGGTTCTATCCAAACTTGGTATAATTAATGAAGGGATAAGGTTTACCTAGCAAAATTATTTATACTATGCAGCCATTAAAGTTTGAATCAAGGGCAGTTGGATAAATACAGAGCTGCTACTTTGAATAGTTACTCTCAATTCCAAACCTGAATACAGATTCCACAGCTTGGATGAGTCTGTGAACATGTCAAGCATTGTAACTAAGCTGGTATATGGTGCTCTCATTGTGAACATAGAAAAAGTGGTTCCCATAGATAACTTCATTAAAGGTTAAGAAGACAATGTCCACCATTTCCTTAGTGATAAGCCCTAAAAATGTGATGCCTTAATTAGTTTAGCAATCAAATAAGTTGCCAGCTTACCTTAAGCATGAGCCCAAGCAGTCCAACATCAAATACTTTCGAGGTATAGCTACAAATTTGTGTTGGATCAAGTATATCAAAGAACATGACACGACTCTTATATCCTACAGAAAGTTGGCAACAGTGACCCTTTATCATCAACATATATTTAACTCAAAAGGTGAACCAAGGACATCATAAGAGCACAAGAAAAACATAAGCATACCTTTTGGAAATATGGCTTCCTTACTGCACCATAGCTTTCGAGGAACAATAGAGCCAATTTCTATTGGCACAGGTTCATGCAATGTCTTTTTCAATATGAAAGGTACAGGTATCCGATCCAGAGGCTAGACACACAGCCACAGTTGAATTGGATTTGTTTTCATTCATTATAGTACATGTGCATGAAGTAGTTTCTTTGATATGCCTTTATCTGATGATCCACAAGAAGATGGCTTCAAAAGTTGCAGATTGACTCCAAAATGTTTTTTTGCTTTACAACATGCACCTTCTCAAAGACTGCATCTATAAGAAGTGAACTGGATTTTGCATTCATTGAAACATGCTCCCAGCATGGACTATCCTCCTCTCGGGAATAAGCTATATCGATGGTTTTACGATGCTCTTTCAATTTAATGAATATTTCAACACTCAAACCTTTTTCCCCTTTAGCATTAGATACCTCGCTCTCAGGTGCAGACAAGCATTTTATGCTTAAGTAGCTATTGAGGTATATATCCTCAGACAACGAAAACTGCTTTTCATTGACCTTATATCTATGCCTACTTCTATCGCTCTCTGCATTAGATGAACTGTTGCTTTGCAATTTCTGCTGTTTCTGTTCATGATCAACATTCTTATCCTCCTCTCCAGAAATACATGATCCATCTGGAGTGCTCCTTTTATGCTTTAAAAGAGGTCCTCCCCTACCTAGATCGGGGAAATTTTTGCATGCATTAACCTTAGTTCCTGAACCTGCAGAAGTATCATCCTTAATGTGTGAAAGCATTCCAAGATTCAACTCTTGATGACCGAAACCAATCTGAAATAACTTATCAGAGTTGGTGGTTGATGGAAATTCCAAAGAATTCATAATGTGTAGTTTGTTGACAAGATATGAAGCCATGTGGCTATATTCTACTGAACTTGATTGAAAGGCTCCTGAAGTATCACAACGATTTTCCTCAGATTTGCTTGCTTTGTTCATGTCAAGGACTTTTGGACTCTTTGCACTAGAAGCTGATCCTTCCTTTGAAGGATATTTTAGTGCATTTTATTTCCTGTTTTCCACATCTGAAGAAAGGCCATCAGTTGCAACTGAGTCAACTGAATGCTCACCCAAGAAGTCCAACTTTAGGCTCTAACTTACCGGCAATCTCTGATTGTGTGGTGGCAAGAGTTCCAAAGCCTTTTTCCCCGGATTTGGTGAAACTACTGCAACTTGTTTCTGGCTTCAAACAAGATGAGTTCTCGGGTGTTGTCATGGATAAACCATCAATGGACAACTTTCCAGTTGCCAAGTCGTACAGAGTGGCCAGATTTCCTTCTAAAGCTTTTACAAGGGTATGCAATTCATCCAAATCATAATGGAAGAGGAATTATCTTTTCCTTGGACCATATTAGGAGAGTAGCTAAGCATGAGCAGTGGTTCCGTGAACATTCACAACCAATCGCTGAGAGATGTGAATCACAAAAACATAAAAAGCATTCTTGATCATCAGTTAAATCAAAGTTTGCATGCATTCTTCTGGCTTCAAAAGGTTTAGGAATTTTCTCTCTCCTCATTTGCTCCATCTGTACTCATGCCTAAAAGAGTAATAACAAAAAACGTTACAACTTACAATGATGAATGAGTAACTTCAAGTAGCTAAAATATGTAATGCATAAACATATGATTACTTTAACTGCTTTTGTAAGAATTTCATCCTTCCTGCATGCACTTTCCCATCTCAGACTTTCTTTGATGCATTCCTTGAGTAGCAGCAGCCTCCAAGGAGCCCTAACTGCTCTCTTAGCGGCACCGAGTAGCAATTTATCATGTGATATCGATGTTTTAACACTATTCACAGTAAAGTTCCACTGCGCTTTGGCCATGTGGCATCCAATAATTGGAGCAACATTGACTACCTTAGTACAGTTGAAACCATAGTTAAATCCTGAATGGTATGCCCTAGGGAAAGTAAGAACAAACTCACCAGCATGCTGAACAATACGATAAACGGAGACCCCTTCAGATTTTAAAACTGATGGCGACAGTTGTGTGAACGGTAGCCAAATGAGTTGTTAAATATTAATGTTCAACCGAAAGCAAAAATAATAAGCCTGAAAGCAGATTGAACCACTATAAAATGATCGATATCTCTTGGATTGTGAAGTATGTGCATTATCAAAACCTAAATATGATAATCAACAGAACCAACTTCAGCTGGATTTATCCAAATGTATACCAAATAAAAAAAAAGTCACAAAATTCTATAGAAAAATTATTAAGCAGAGCTAATTCTAAGCTTTACTTTGACATTAAAAAATGAAAAAAGAATAACAAATAGGGGTTATCTTCTGTTCAACTTTCTTGTGCACAAAAAATAAATAAAATCATGTAGTGGGAAGAAAATGACAATAAGTTCAAACTTTAGCAAGCCAACCAACTTAAGACAAAAGGGCCATAAAAATATTTACAATGTCCATCTTGCTACTACTTGTAATAATCATGTCATTGACATATATAAAAGAAGAATGACTATACCTAAAAAAGTTATCTTAGCAAAATAGAGTTGTATCAGAATAACAAAGTTTAAAATTTATCTTAGCAAAATATAGTTGTGTCAGAATAACAAGATTTTAAAGTTTAGAGAAGTAACAAATAACTTATATTTATTAAAGCAAAACATAGGAGTTCACATTACACTATAAAACTTTCCTCAGGTGAAATCTTACCATAGAATGTTTTGCCCGAAGAGGGAGATTCATATAAACTTCTACATTTAATTCTTATTAAAAAAGCAATTCTAACGTCAATTTGGTATATGTCCCAACCTTTAATAGAAATTTACAAGAACCCTAATTAATGTCATCTTAGCTTATGGAGAGAAGGCTTCTGAGTAGTCTATGACTCATCATATTATTGATTATTACCCAGGCAAGTTCATTCTAAGACTCATAGGATAAAATGTGATAGCAGTCAGGCATGTCCCATACTGAGAAGAAAATGATTCAAATGATGTAGTTAGCAAGCTGCCTATAGGTGTACTAGACCTTTTTTTTCTCAATGGTCTTTTCAGGTGGGCTGTTGACATCTTTACTAGCTTCTTGACTTCCTGTGTAATAGATAATGACCTAAGGGGAATTAAGGTCAGTGGATTTTATTACAGATGGTTGTTTAGTTCAAGAGTATAAAGACTAGGCATATCAGATTGTACAACATCTATCATCATAATTTTCAGCTAAAGCATCTTCTTTGTAAAGAAATACATATTCATT
This sequence comes from Nymphaea colorata, assembly GCF_008831285.2. NCBI lineage: Eukaryota > Viridiplantae > Streptophyta > Magnoliopsida > Nymphaeales > Nymphaeaceae > Nymphaea > Nymphaea colorata. The sequence goes on along the minus strand of NW_022204507.1, from coordinate 3,424,213 downwards.
TTTTTTTTAGGAACATCATCATAAATTTTTCCCTTACCAAGAAAACTATCATTAAGAATCATATAATTTGCTATTCTAGGGATAACAACAACTATTTCTGTTTGATTTAGGTATACCCAAGTAAAACACAAGGATTTTCTAAACATCAAATAAAAATGCTCAAAGAGTTTGCATTATGTGCTTGTGTTTTACTTCTAGAGGCCCATTTTATTGAGTACAACCACGTGTTTCTTGTGAACAATTTTGTCAATTTTAAGGTAATTTTCAAATTGACCTAAGATGAATTGTCCTCCAAAATAAGTTCTAAAAATTTTCAGATTTTTCTCAAACTGAGTTTCAAAAAGTTTTGTGAAAATATTTGAAGAAACATAGAAAGTCATTTCATCCTAAAAAAGAAGAAAGTATGCACATGTTGTCACCATGACCTTGTTTAGTGGCATGAATTTTCCACTCAAACTGACGTCGGTAGACAATACCTTTTCTTGTACTTGTTCACTAAGGAAAAATTCATGTTTTAACGGCAATTGAAAATACCTGTGATATTCCTCGGATTATTCACAAGCAATATTCAAGCTCTCATTTTGCAACCTTATCTGGGCTTTATATAGGTGAATCCATAGATTGTCATCATTGAGGACAAACAAAAAAATAATAAAATAATGCTTCGAATTCAAAGTTCAAAGAGTCACTTTTTCTTTTCTAAATTTTAGTTCCTTCAAATAATAAAATAATGTTGTTGTCATTTATTGGCTCATTAATAGTTTATATAGCACTCCACATGTTTGGATTTTGGAAGGACTTAAGAATAGTTTCATAACAAAGTTTTTGCCAACACTTTAGAAGTGAGATACTCGTGGGTCATTATCAACCAATTAGTAGTGTATATTTCCCCTACATCTGAGTTTATACAACTAAGCAGGAAAAAAAAGGTATACCACTTAATATGTGCAGATCAAACCCAATGGACGTTACAAAAGTGATGCTAGTTGATTTATAACATCATAACTATGAGCTTCAAACATGTTATAGACTATTTGGAACATACCCTCCATGGCAGTGGTAAATGGGCAGCAAAACTGTTACCAGACAAGATCAAATAGGCCCTCTTCAGCTGCACCAAGGCTTTCATCCGAATTTGCTACTATGCTCTCATAAAAGAGGGTGGCTTTTCAGTTTTTGTAGTCCTGTTTCATTGCCTCATTTCATATTTATGTTAATTCCTTTACCAATGCAAAAATAGTAATTTGTTTCTCATGACAAATTTGACCAGGCATCAACAAAATTAGGCCATAAGTCCTACCTGCGAATGCAAGATAATCAGAATTATATAAAAAAATCTAAGCAATATTTGGAGCTAGCAGAAGATAGGAGAATAAAACCTAAAGAAACATACAATTTGAAATAAATACTAAGAAGTACAATAGGTAGGCCCAAATATAACTAAACAAATAAAAGTATTTAGCAACCAACTTGAGAATAGGTGACCATTGGCATTGAAGGCCCAAGCTTGAGCATCTTAATAGCAAAAAATACAAGGAAATAACATTTGAAATGAAATACTCCAGATTTTCATATTATGTAAATGTTATGGATGATCAAGTAAGCATAATCCCAAGAATTAAATAAAATGGTGATCAAGTTTACATATGTTTTTTATATATTTTTTCCTCTTTCATTCAGGATCATTATATGAATCTTTGAACTCCCAGTGAAAAATCTCATTTTATTTATATATTCCATTCATTTAATGTCATGAAGCAGCCGTAATGAAATATGATATGGAAAACTCAGGAAATGAGACAGAAAAATCAATTTCTTCTTTTTAGCTTATCAGACAGGAAATGCAAAAGGGAGTAAAACACATGGGCAAAAATGTTGTCTGAGTGCGAGTGCACTAAAATAAAACATGCACATTCACTTATTATTAAAAACTTCATTCAAAGAGAAATATCCATCTCAATTCAACATTAGCCTGTCATGTTAAAGTAGTTAGAAGCTAGCATCAACATAAATCCAAGTATAATACATAAATGAAATTACCTGAGGCCAATCTCCAATTGAAATGTTTTAAAAAAACAAAAATAAATTAAGAAGGAGAAAGTGAAGCACGGCACAGGGAAGTACTTGATCTGCAGAAAATCAATTAATTTTAGTACGAAAGTGACTATAAGAGACAATAAAAGAAAAAACTTTAGATCGTAACAAGGGACTCATTGTTCATCTTTCCAAAGGGAGGAGCAAACACAAAACTCACCATTGGCTCCTTCACATGTAAATTTCTGCATACATATTTCCTTATCCAACTTATCTCAAGAAGAATCCAATCCCAGGGGACCCAGTCACACAATTGCTTATATTATCATAGAAGTTGGGGAAGGCTCAAACTAATAACGAAGCAACACAATGAAATGCACAGGCACTTCATAAATGCAATGAAATAGTTTAGAACTTAACACACTACCTTGTCTATATACACAAAAGTATTCTTCTTGACTGTTATATATGTTGGCATATTTAACATCAGCTGCATATATAAGAGAGAGAGATTAAGTCGGGGCTTATACATGAGAGAGGGAGAGAGGGAGAGAGAGGGAGGGAGCGAAGGGCTTGAATATCCCTTGTGCATATCCTTCATCATTTTCTATACAGCCATTCGAGTTTCTCTTAGTCCAACATGAATCCATTTGGTTGTCGTTATGAAATTTATGTTTTTTCTTGTGAAGAACACATTTTAAATTGATTTTTCTTGATGTTTTGATCTAGTTCGAGATGCGTGAAAGTTTGATTTAAAATTGAAATTTCTTTTTGCCTTCTTAGTTGTAGTTTAGTATAGTGGGGACGTGGTTTAGTATAGTGCTCGTGGTTCAGAATGCCATGCTTGTTTGAGTCCTAGTTAAAGTAGTTGTAGTTTGATTGTTACTGTCGTGTTCTCTTCATTGAGTTTGCGATTCTATTTAAATGCATGTTGTTAGTTGCACATGTCATGGCTATACCTAGGTATATGAGGATGCATGTGTACACTGGAGTTATATAGTCATCTATATTTGCCGCTACTCCTTCTACATCGGTATCTTCACTTTGTTTTGTTTCTCACTTCAAGCGTCTTATTTTTTGAAAAGGCTAGCCCCTTTCTCTTTTGAGTGCCTAGGACACTTGAATAAGTTTTTTTTTTGGAGAAGACTCCACCTGTCATCATAATTATTGATTGTGCAGTAGAACAAGGAGGCAATAGGATTATCTATAAAGATTTGATCCCTGATTCTGCATGCACTGTATTTTCTCATTAAAATTGGTAGCCAATTGAAGGGGGTTGTGAAGAAAGGGATTAGGGGCATTTTTATCACCTCTTCCTATGCATCAATGTATAGTGCCATTTTTGAAGTTGAAAGTTCATCTACAAGCCAACATGAGCCATTAATCAGTATTTGTGTGACATGATGATGATATCATGCAGAAAACCATGCATCCATGCATGCATGGTGGTGAAGCAAAGGTGCGTGGAGGTCTGGCAAGACTTCGATTGTGTGATGATGTTGTCACCATTTTCATGTCTTGTTTCAAGCATGCATGTCGAAGAGAATTTTTTGTTAGGATGTATTATTATTTTCTGCAAATAGTTGAACAATCAGTAGGATTGACAATTCAACACCTTGTGTCAGCATTATCAGCATCTTGGACTGTTAGCAAATCTTGGACTCCAAGCAATTTGGCAATTTTGAAGATGAGGTGCCTGATATTTAACTGCATTTTGAGTACTATGTTGCAGACGGAAAAATATGGAAGGAGAGAACAAGCAGTGCATCACTCTGGTCATCCATCTGAAGTGATACATAGTCAACGAGCCTTCAAAGATGAAACATCGGTGGCTGCATTGGACCGTGGAGTTTTATGATCCTCATTTGCAATTTGAAGTGTTTACATTTCAAATCAAGTGGAAAAAGATTTTCGACTTACTATTTTGTGCAAATCTTTGGTTTCTCTTTATGCTTGCTCATCCTTTTGATGGCCATTTATTCTTTAGTTCCTTAAATTGGTCAGCTTTCTTTTTCTTCTATTTTAGTGACTTCTTAAGCAAGTCCATACAATATTGCCCATTATAGTGAATATTGAAAAGAGTTTGATCCCAAAAGGGTCACACATCACTCTTTGGAGTATAAGATTGTAGTGCAACTTCTTGGAATTCAGATGGTCTCATCCAATTGTTTTCCCCATTCTCCGGCAAGATGACGCCACGTCTGGCCGATGGAGTTGTCTTCACGATTTGGAGTGGCAATAGGGTTTGGGAAGATCAGGCGATCATCAAGTGGCAGAAGCGCGATGCTCATGTGCTGCTGCAGTGCCACGACATGGTCGAAGGTGAGTCACATTTTTGTTCTTGATGAGACACTTGCTCAAATGATCTTTGCATGTTGCTGAATTGCCTCGTGACCTTGGAGTTGGATGAGGATCGGCTGTGCATCTTGTGTGTGCGAGTGATTGTCTATGCACATTCTTTTGTGTTTAGATTTGGTTAGTTGCTGTTATGTACTGAATTATAATCTTATGTTACTTTTCAGGATTAGTAGATTATTTGGAAAACTTTAGATAGGGATTTGCATTTGAGTTTGTATAATTAAACTTGTTTAGGTATAAAGCTCAATTTGTGATGGCACATGTACTGGGTTCATCTCTTTTCTTTTTTCATTTTTTTATTGCAGAGAGTTGAATTTGGCATTCTTCATATATTTCTGCTATGTATTCTTGACATACTTTTAAGAATTAAAGTTATTCAACTTCTGTTTGCTGGACCTCTCAAGTATTGGTGCAAGAGAAGCAAAGTTGATGTGCTGGTTTCCAACTTAGCCACATGGAATGATGATGCTGTTTCTAGTTCTTTATAGAGTGTTAGCTATTGGGTTGAGGGCTTGCCATTTGTTCACTCATTGAGTTGTTACTGAAAATTTTATTTGGCAACTAGCCCCACAAGAACACCTGTGAGGTTCTATGACAGTACATTTGAAGATGTAAATTGCAAAGAGCTACCAGGTTTGTCTTTTTCTCTCATATGCAAATCAGTGGAAGAGTTAGAAAGTTGAGCCACAGGGGCCACTGTCTTGTCATTTAGTAAAATATAAAATGTCGTTGCATGTAAGATTTTCCTGAAATAGAAGATGTGGTTTCTTCTTTGGAGGAAAAAAATGCTATTTTTCTCTATTATGAACAAGGCAGTAATTGTTGTACTATAATATTCAATAGCAATGTTATTTTGCGCTATTCTATTTTTCTAAAATCCAATTCATTCTAAAACTTCACACCTTTTTCATTACCTTATATTGTTTTCTTTATACTTATAAAGCTGTTCTAAAAAGTTTGAAAACCTCATTCAGTTTATTTACCAAATTTTTTAAAATGTGGTGTTAAATGACCACGTTTATCCTTATGACTTTCAGAACATGCACAAACAAGTGTTCTTGCTTTCAACATTCTGAAAATGGGAATCAACCACTTTCTACATGCAATGAAGAACCATGGGAGGACTAGACCTGTTAAATTTAATGGGGCCCTCTAGAAAGAAGCCAACCACCATGGCCGTGCCTTGCAAAGACAACATCATGAGAAAAAATCATAGATTTGAAAGGGAGAAGGAGGGCTTAAAGCACGTGACGGCACCAAAGGAGCAGGGCAAAGCCAAAAGAAGGAAAAGGTCTAGATTTCAGTCTTCTTCGTCGCCGATGAATATTTGTACTTGCTTGTCACCCACATCTCCTCTTCCCACCCTGATTTCAGGAAGCTGCACTTAAAGTCTCTTCTTTCAATACAGTAGAAACTGGTTTGATTGTTTTTTCCCTCTTTTTCTTTAAATTGGAAAAACATGATGCTTGTCCTAAACAAAAGAAAGAGTTGCTGCTCAATATGAATAATCTTTTGATTAAATTCAATTTTCCCCAATGGAAGATGCTTTCGTTGGTTTTTGTGGCAACTTCAGAGGCATCAAACAGTTGGATGCATGAAGCCCAAACTTCTTTTTTTTCTTCCTTTTGTTATTTTTTCTTCCACTTTAGGTTAAATAACTCTCTCTGAATGTCTTGTAAGGAACACATGCCTTCATGTTGACTCATCATCCATCAACTTGAAGGTCTTGAAGTACAATGGCTCATCACTAATAGAATTCATGCGGCGATGGTAAAATGAAAAAGTGGGGAAGTCGGCCTCAGAGGAGTTCCACTTTTCTTTTCTCTTCTCATGCGGTAATCTCATACGCCATTGGTCTCGGATCGGCCACAATCAATTAAGTAAAAAAAATACATTCGTTTATTATCTTGTTGAAACATTTCCTCCTCGTTACCATTACAAGATTATTGCAGTGAGCATTTGATAAGAATAATATTTGTGTATTGTTGGGTTACGTTTTCAAAATACATGTCTCTTTTCATTGTGTTTTGAAACAATAATGTAAAGGTTTTGAAATACATTTTACAAGCACACAATGTTCCTCTTATCAAACACATTCCTATTCATTTTATTCTCTTAGCTATCTGTTGCCTAATGGGTCAATATCTGTGAAAACAACAACAGTAACAACCTGATTTGATATCCCAACTAAAGGATTTTATAGATGCCCTTCCACGATTAGAAAACAAGGAAGCCATACTCGTGGTGGTCGACATGCTAACAAAATATAGCCACCTCATTCCCTTGGCAAAGAAATATCATAGACAGATGGTGGCTACTAAGTACCAAGATCACTAGGGAAACTACATGGCATGCCTCAGACAATAGTCTGTGATAGAGATTCAATCTTCATGAGTGAATTTTGGAGAGAATATATGAAGCAGATGGGGACAACAATCCAATTCAGTACTGCCTACCTCCTCAGACCGATGGGCAAAGTGGAGTGGTCAACCGTTCTTTAGAAACATATCTCCGTTGCTTTGCAGGAGAAAGGCCCAACTCTTGGGTAAAATATCTATCATGGGCCAAATGGTTCTACAATACGAGTTGGCACTCGTCTACTCAGACCACTCCGTATGAAGCTCTCTACAGAATTCCCCTCCAACAATTCCAAAATATGAAGAAGGAATAACACAAGACAAAAGGTGATTGTGAGCTACGCACAAGGGAAGAGGTGCTAGTGTCACTCAAGCAAAATATCATCAAAGCCCAAAATCGAATGAAACAAATATATTACAAGGCAGAAAGGATCATGAAGTTATGGTAGGAGACTACATATGGCTGAAAAGATTACCAATGAGAAAGAAGTTCCTCCTAGGGCAGCCTTACTCTATGCTCTTACGAAGAATTTTTGGGCCATTCCCAGTGCCACAAATGATTGGGAAAGCAGCTTACAGAATAGGCCTCCCACAAACGGCCGTAGTCCATCCAGTCTTTCATGTTACTCGGTTGAAACCGCACTTTGGAGAAGTGCCAAGGCAGATTGAACAAATTTCAAGCCAACAACAACCAACACCATACCAAATTCTTAAACATAGACACGTTCATTGGAATGGCAGACTGTGTCATGAAGTCATGGTTGAATGGGAAGGGCCAGAAAATGTCACTTCGTGGGAAGAATTTGAACTAATAGTTAATCGTTTTCCCACTGCACGAGCTAGGGGGCAAGCTCGAGGTAAGGAGGGAGGATCTGATGTAGACCTTCCTACAGGGAGGCCAAGAACCAGGGCCAGCACGGCCAAGCGAGGCTAAGAAAGCCGAGCACCTTCGGCCAGGTTTGCGGTGAGCATAATGGAAAGCATAGATGGGCTAAAGGAGGCTAACACAGAACTTGAAGTTGATGAAGCGGCGGTGTGGGCGGAGCATCATCAGCGGAGCGCAGGCAGCGGGCTGAATACTTCAAGGCTGAGCAGTAGACCTTGATCCTGTTATAGCGAGTTTGAACCCTGAGTCTAGTCCTGACCCGGTGCACACGTGGCAAGCCCAAAGGCCAAACTTAGGCAGGTTATATGGCTGAACCCGCAAGAGAAAAGCCAAACTCACTGAACTTCTGAGACATCTTGTCTCGATTTCCCTTTCATGCATTTGCTTATAGTCGAGTCCTTTATTTCAGCAAGTGTCTCGGTTCATGTGTTAGAACCGAGTTTATTTCAAGTACTTAAACTCTTTTGTAAGTCTTTTTTCAGTATGCAATCAAGAATTAGAAGTTGAGTTTTTCGTGTGAATTGGCTCTTGCCTCACTTACTCTCATATCTTAACGCCGGTGACTGGAATCCCAAGGCTCCAACCCGTGGCTCTAGTTGAAGCAAAACAGGTTTGGAGATGACCTTTGAGGCCACCGGAAATCCTCTTAGAGCGTCTTCATCCTACGTACAAATTCCCCGACCGAATCGCCATCTTCTCTGGGTGCAACTTCTTCATCCCCGGAAGAAGTTAGAGGCTGGAGAAAAATCTTGGAAGGGCTTGACGAAATCGACTCGTGGCTCTAGTTGATAGTAAGCAAGCAACGACTCTGGCTGCTAGAGATTAAGGGAGGAACCGAATTCATCTCCCGGTTCCTTCCACCTCGAGCAGAGCTTAAGACAGGTTAAGATCGGCCCTAGTAAGCTTCTTAATCTCTGTCAAAATCAAAGAAAGGGACGCCGGAAAGGTAGATTGCAGCCTAGTCTATCACACTGATTGTCAAGGTGAGAATCCGAAGGTTCATCGGAATCCATTGGTAGAAGGCCAGTCGGATTTCTGTGAATCCGACGGTGAACTAACCTGAGAATTCTGTCCTCGGCAGCAGCAAATCACTCCGCATCAATTCGAGAATTGCTGTCTAGAAAGGAGATGGATTTTCTCCAATAGCCGACCCTTAATCAACCACATCGCTTGCTCGGCTTGGCGGAAACCAAACAGTGCCTGGGCAGAAGTTGCAGGCGAAATCTGAAGCAACCAAGGGCAAATTTCACTCTCTCGTTCACCCCAACATAATCGTCCAGATCTAAGCAACATCCCCACCAATTTTTAGGTAAATCCGACCAGCCATCACAAAAAACTCGCTCCGGTCGGAAATATGTGTGCTACCGCTGTAGTAACCAATCGCTGTTACTTTTCCGATCAGTTTTCGGTCCAGCCCGATCATTTTAGTGGATTCCCGATTTGCCCATGGTCAGTTTGATTCATTACTAGAGTTCGAATTAATTGGCAAGGGCATTCTCATCAAGGGGGCACTAAATCGAGTTAAGGACAGGGCGTAGGCTGCAACCGTTACATGTCGCAGCCTCCTCTTGAGCTCCCCATCTTAAAAGATGAGAGATACAAATCCCTCCACCGAGTGTCTCTTCAGCTGTTCACCTCCACTGCACCATCATCCGCCACCATTGAGGAGTTAAGGTACGTATTCATTTTCCTTAGCTAGGGAGACCTTTCTCAAACCTCTTCACCTCTCATAACCGACCGTTTCCACTTAACGCAAGCCTTAATCAACCTCCACCTCATGCTAACTCCTCCTCCTCGTCATTACTAGCCTTCACCCATCATTAGTGAGCCACTCCCCTCGCATGTCTCTTGACTTAAACCCCTTTTCCTAACTGATCCTAATCATTAGTGTCATCTTCTGTCATGTAACTCTCCACCCTCTCTCGCACAACCCTTCACTATCTCTAAGTCATGACCGACCCTCTTAGCAATTAAGCTCCATTTCATGTCTAGACCAAGCCCACTCCACTACCAAACCACTTCCAACTAGAACTAAACCCGCTTCACCTAAACCGAGACTACCTAAACCTATACCAAGCTCACATCCATTCGCACCATCATCAGCCATCATTGAGGACTTAAGATATGTCTTCAATTTCCTTAGCTAGAGAGACCCTTCTCAAACCTCTTAGCCTCTTCACCACTCATAACCGACCCTTTCCACTTCACGCAAGCCTTAATCAACCTCCACCTAATGCTAACTCCTCCTCCTCGTCATTACTTAGCCTTCACCCATCATTAGTGAACCACTCCCCTCGCATTTCTCTTGACTTAAACCCTTAGCCTAACTGATCCTAATCATTAGTACCATCTTATCTCGTGTAACTCTCCACCCTCTCTCGCACAACCCTTCACCTATCTCTATGTCATAACTGATCCTCTTAGCAATTAGCCTCCATCACACGTCTAGACCAAGCCCACTGCACAACCGAACCACATCCAACTAGACCTAACCCGCTTCACCTAACCGAGCCTACCTAAACCTATACCAAGCTCACCTCCTTCTTCCGTCCCCTTGGTGTCTAACCTAAACCTATACCAAGCTCACCTCCTTCTTCCGAGCTCAGCTTGTCCCCTTGGTGTCTAACTAGTTAGGTTCCCTCTCCAAGGATTGGTCGTGTGCATCTCAGTTCACCACCTCACACTTCATCGAACAACCTCTTCTTGTATCCTCCATTGCTGCACCCTTCCACCGAACATAGTCATAAGCACCAAGGTGAGCTCGGCCAGGCTGGCCGAGCCCTGCCTCCATCCGGTCACTCCTCCATCACGTTGCCATCTCTCTTGGCCGTCCGAGGGCTGCAGCAACCACACTCCATTCATCAGGTGTAGCAGGCTGCCCCAGTGCCATCCCCTTCCATTGTCGGGACACTACGTCTCTCTCGGCCAGCTTCCACCAGTCCACAAGCCGTCCTAGGCCAGGTGGGCCTAGCCTTCGTTCCACCTCCTTGCTCAGATATCTGAGAGTGGCTTTGCCACTAGTTTTCTCTCGGATCTATTGCTGTTTAAGTCGATCTCCCATCGGCTAGGTAACTTCTCAGCATCCTATAGAATGGGAGCACCTTATTCTTTTTTGTCTATCTATTTATTGCCACAACCATGAGATCCCAATCACATATGAAGCATATGTCAATTCGAGGTGGACCCGCTCAAGGGGATAGACGAGCAGTCACCGACGGGTGACATCATATTTTTATAATGTATTTCTGTTTCTCTTGCAATCTCTCAACCTCGATCATCTTTGCCAAACTCCCTCTCTCGCTAATATTTCCCAATCGCTTCCACCATTCTTGAGTCTCATGTTCGCTGACCATTCTTGAGTCTCATGTTCGCTGATCATTGGACGCTGTAGTGGAAGACCTAGGAGATCGATCGGCATCATCACATCGTTGAGAGTGGCAGAAACCCATCACTCAAATGAGGGTTTCACATAACCCACGGAACAAACGATCGAGGGTTTGGACAACTACTCTCTCTCTTGTAATGTATTTTCTGTTTCTCTTGCAATCTCTTGACCTTGATCATCTTTGTGCAACTCCCTCTCTTGCTCGATCTTTTGATATTTCCCAATCACTTCCACCATTCTTGAGTCTCGCGGTCGCTGATCATTGGACGTTGTAGTGAAAGACCCTGGAGGTCGATCTGCATCATCTCCTCGTGAGAGCGATGGAAAGCCATCACTCGAATGAGGGTTTCACATAACCCATAGAACAGACAATTGAGGGTTTGGACAACCTCTCTCTCTCTTTATAATGCATTTTCCGTTCCTCTTGCAATCTCTTGACCTCGATCATCTTTGTGCAACTCCCTCTCTCGCTCGATCTTTTTGATATTTCCCAATCGTTTCCACCATTCTTGAGTCTCATGTTCGCTGATCATTGGACGTTGTAGCGGAAGACCTGAGAAGATCGATCGGCATCATCAATATTAGGGATTAGATTCCACCTCAGACTGAAATGCCTTACGATATGATTTTTATAACATTGTGTATAATACGTACATATGTGATACCTATATACATATACACATGGATACATTATGTTATACATGTAATATGTATATAAGACATATATGCATGTATATGTGTAATTGTACATATGTAATGCTAATAGATTTATATATAATATAAGTATTTTTAGATGTACACATTTATATATGTATATATACACATATATATGTGTATAATGTTGTACAATAAGAACATATGTACACATATACATTTGTATATATTATATGTACATACATGTGAGTACATACAATATTTATACACTTATGAATATGTAGTACAATATGTATACAAAATATATGTATGCAATACATTGTACCAATGTACATATAGTATGTTACAGTAAAAATATATTATATGTACAGGTACATATATAATATATGTATATATGTTATGTATAGTAATACGTTATATGTATATATTATGTGCATGTACATATGAGTACATACAATATGTATATAAATATATGTATGTTGTATATGTAATACATTGTACCAATGTACATATAGTATGTTACAAAAAATATATTATATGTATAGGTATATATATACCATATATGTAAATATGTTATGTATAGTAATACGTTATATATACATATGTACACACACACATATATATGTACGTATACACATATACATTAATATACGTATATAATGGTATAATGTCAACATATAGGTACCTATACATATATATGTACATTTGTATATATACGTTAATATATATGTGTATGTATGTTATAACACATATATGCAAACATATGAACGTACACGTTCATACTATATATATGTGCATATTAATATTATTTATACATGTATTTATGTATGCTATATATATGTATACATGTGCATATAATATACAAATATGTACTTATAATGTATGTACGTATAACATATATGCATATATATGTAATTACCTAATACATACATGTACATCTAAAATATATATGTACATATTGTATTATATGTGTACATACATATGTACATTATGTGTGAATATATAGATATATATTACATACATATATTAATATCTGTATATAAATATGTACAAATGTCTACTACCACATATATGTTATGTATGCATTATACATATTATATATTATATTATACATGTGTATACGCAAATTACACAACACTATATGTAGATATATATATATATGTGTGTGTGTGTGTACATAATATATACATTTGTATGTGTATACATTAGCATATATGTATATATATTATACGTATGTATAAATATTTATATACAGATATATATCATATATGTATGTATTTTATATTATACGTATGTATAATATTTATATACAGATATATATCATATATGTATGTATATTATATATATGTATAATGTACAAACTTTATAAATATCTATGTGTATGTGCACTATGCAAAGATTATGTTGTTTGTAGGCCTTGCGTCTTAAAGTTCATAGATCTCAAATCAAATCTCATCCCATCTAACTTGAGATCAATGATATGTAGATATATATTACATTCATGTATTAATATCAATATATAAATATGTACAATGTATAATACCATATATATGTTATGCATTGTACGTATTATATATATTATATTATACATGTGTATATGGATATTACACAACACTATATGTAAATATATAGATGTACATAATATATACATTTGTACGCATATATGTATATATATTATACGTATGTATAAATATTATATATAGATATATAGCATATATGTATATATATTATATATATGTATAATGTACAAACTTTATAAATATATATGTGTATGTGCACTATGCAAAGATGATGTTGTTGTAGGCCTTGCATCTTAAAGTTCATAGATCTCAGATCAAATCTCATCCCTTCTAACTTGAGATCAATGCATTTAAAAGATAGTGGTGATCATAAGGGGTTGTTTGACGGCACTTCAAACTGGAATTAGAATGAAAACTCAAGTTCTAGTTTCATTTTTAATTTGATAGTCTAGAGTTTTGAGTCTAATTTTGAAAATGATGTTTTTGACAAAATCACAATTAAAAGTTTAAAATTGATGAAATAAAACCATGACAACATGTGCTCAAAGAAAAACAAATAAATTATAAATTTAAGGAATCATAATTCCATCCCTTAGAATAGAATCACGATTCCTAAATTTTGATTCAAGAATGAAACTATAATCTTAAAACATAAAATCTTTGTTTAGGATTCAATTCCCATTTCCTCGAAAAAAGAAAATTTTATTTACATAATTATGCAATTCCATCCTTGTCAAACAACCCATAAACGATCGTTTTCAAATCTGCTATTTGTCAAAAAAATAGAATTAAGCTAAATCCTTTGTTAAACCAGATACAATCAAGAGAGATCCCAAAATTGACCACCATCTAGACACATCTCTATAATAACATGGCCCCCGTTGATTGGAAGGGTCATTTCCCAGATCCCATCCTGTTACGAGATAAACAACTCATAAGTTTGATCTATATCGAATACAAACAGAGAACCTTTCTATGGTTTTACCACACTGGACCCACTAAGGAAACATTTTGAGTCCACTGGACCACAACAGATGGAAAAGAAAAGTGAAGAAATGGGTTGACCATATCCAAGTGCACACATCATATGATGATTTTTGTGTGTGTGTTTTTTTTTTGTATTTTTTTCTCACATTTCCAAGTCGGATTGAACCTCACACGCCTCATCCATACTATAACATTGGATTGGGGCTCGTCATTGTATTCCACCCCTCCATTTTTTCTTTTTGTTTCTCTCCTTTTGCCGTTTCGGGAAGACAAGAAAGAGGAAGAGCAACTGACGTCCGCTCAGAGAGGAGGAAAGTGGGGAGAAGGATAGGAGAAAGGGGAGAGAGGGAAACATGATCAGAGAAGGAGCCATGGTTTCCACCAGGCACTGCTTTTCATTGGCGAAGCTTTCTATGCCATCGCCACGCCAAGAAGCATGCATCTCAAGGTATTCGGATGAAGCAAACCTTGCCGAAATCTTATTTGTTATTGTTTACCTATTCTTGGGTTTGTTGTCGACTCCAACATTCATTTATGTGTTGTGTGGTTTTCTTAGGGGGTTGTTTCTTCAGGCATGATTTTGGGGAATCAGGCAAAGAACTTGTTTTTCTTTGGGGGTTGAATTGGTGGAATCAGGCAGAGAATTCTCATCCAAAAGAGGTGCCAGTCGCACCGAGGGGCGATGTGCCCAACTCGAAGGAATTGGCGCCGTCGTCTTCACAATACCAGCTCTGTGGAAGATCCGGCACCAGCTGAAACCCTAGCTTCTAATCCAGATGCCGCGGTCGACAAACCGGTTGCGAGGCCACCTCCTTCACCATGTTTGTATCCCGAGAACTACATGTGCCACTTGGGAGAATGATAATTGTGAAAACGGCCTTCAGTAATCCTTTCTCCATTTTGCTTATTGTGGGTTATAGATTCTGCATCGGAGAAATTGAATATAGTGCCATCGACATGGAATAATAGTTCGATGAAAAGGACACCTAATTTGGAATCATCGACTGTATGGGGAAGACTTATATCATAGTATCTGCAAGTATTTTCTCCAATCCAGTTCGTGATTGCTGATCGAGTACCTTGTTTTGCTGCTTCTCTTGACTTCGGCTTTAGGTCATGTATTGGGAGGTTTTTAGTGCCACAATTTGGTCAAGTTGTTGGCATCAGGTGGATTGGTTGCATGTAGTTCTGATTTCATCACTAACATGGACTGGAGGTCTCTTCAGGGATTTCTGTGTTTATAAAGTATGGTGCCTTCATTTCAATTATGTTGTCAAGCTCGTCAAGAACGTTAGCGTTGTATGTTGTTGCTGTGGATAGGAAATTTTGGAAGTATATGTTTGCTTCAGGCGAACATTTTCCTCAGTTGTTAGCTTAATCATTTTTTCTCTGAACTGGATTCAAGAGTTTTGAGATTCGCCTCGTCACTTTGTCATGTTTCACAGGGTAGAAGCTAAACTCTAGGGTTATCATTTGTAGTCAACGAATGAAAATCAGTTCCCTAAGTGGTGTAGCTTGGTTCAGGCGTTTCATAGATATTTCAAATGGGAAGCAAGTGAACATATCATGCAAAGGAAGGGCAGCATAAGGTCATGGTAAGGAGTAGGTAGATCACATAAATAAAGTCAAGTCCATGACACCTTCATGTATGACGACATTATGTTTGGTTGTTTTCTGCTAATGCTTTATTAGTTTGTGGTCAAGAACATATTTTGCAAAGTCCTCATGTAACTAGGGCACAAGACTGATCAACTTTGCTGGATAGTCATACATTTACAGTCTAACAGAGTCCAATCCTGTAGTTGTCATTATCATGCACTTGATGATTTACAAAATCCACCACATAAGATTGGTTTATCCCGGGTTTCCTTTGGGGAAAGATAAGAGTTTAACCTAAACCATTTGTAAAACTTTCAATCAGTTGAGGACTCAAACATTTATGGAAAATCGTCACTATTAAACCAACCTTTCATATAGAAGTCCTTAGGAGAGTTGGTGAAGTTCATTTTTCTACCCAACGAACCTATGCTATTTTGCATT
Source organism: Nymphaea colorata (assembly GCF_008831285.2). Taxonomy (NCBI): domain Eukaryota; kingdom Viridiplantae; phylum Streptophyta; class Magnoliopsida; order Nymphaeales; family Nymphaeaceae; genus Nymphaea; species Nymphaea colorata. Next base: position 3,407,992 of record NW_022204507.1, on the reverse strand, counting down.
CACCCTCTTCTTTAATGTAGATTTCCTTCCTCTTGGTGACATACCATTTGATGTTAAGAATTTTTGTAAAAGTGATAATTTCAGTTTTGCTAAAAGCATTTTAAAAGTGTCTTCTCACACAATGATGTGGCTTTTCTTTATTCTTAGTACCTCCTTGAATAGAAGGATAAAATTTCAAATTTTTGTTGCCAAACAATGGAAGGGGAAAATTGAAGAGATCCTGAATATGAGCAGTAAGGAAAGGTCCTGTGAAGTGAGAAAGTCGAGACTAGGAAATGCTATTGACTCTAGTAATCAAGCATTTGCAAGGATTTAGCATTAAGATATCTTGAGAGAGAAGCCAAAATGCTTTGTAGATCTTGGTAGGTACCAAAATGAGAGTTGACAGGTTGGCTCGGGGCTTGTGTAGACATTCCTCTGGGTCAGTAATAATGAGTATCGGGTAGGCATATAGGTGATTTATGTCTATACCGCGAAGATAATGACTTAAGAACCTTTGGCTTGTCAAAAACCTGCAAGGTGAAGTGGGTTGGATATGCGACAAAGCTACACATAACCACCAAAGTGGTGGAGCTTCGTAGTAGCCTTTGGGGTGGTGAGGTATTCCCTTAAAGGTGAAGGTCAGCCTAAAAAAAAATAAAGAAAAAAAATTAAGGCAAAAGCTGAATGCAAGTGAAAGAAAAAGAAAAAAGAGGAAAAAAAAAGCAAAAGGTGTTTGCCAAGAGATGAAAGGCATGAAGGCTGAACTCGCAGAAATTGAATGTGAAAATCTTTGGTAGATGCATGCCTAGGTCAAATTTCTCTATTTTTTATTCCTAAGGGATATTGACGATGATTCCTTTATGTTCACATAATTGGCATCCCTTCTAGAGATTTGACGGCATTGACGCGAAATGAATCCTAATGCTTGTACGGTAGGTGCTATGTGTAAATAAAGGACATTATTTGCACAACAAGAGTACTCATGCTTATTAGTTAAATTAATCATTTTTGAACTATTTCAAACTAAAACTTGACATCTCTAGTCATAGGACGAACTAACCAGTCTCCTTTGGTCTTGAAATATGTTTGTCATTTCATTCCCAATCCCCTTTAGCCTTCAAAGATGTTGGCCATTCCATTACCAAACCATTAGTCCATTCATGGGATAGATGAAACTCCTCGAACCTAGTCAACTCATGTTGAGTGTGACAAATTTCATTTCTTAGTCTCAAGAGATGCATATCATTGACTTCGGGTTGAGCCTGTCATGGAACACCTCTTATCTCCTTTCAAAAGGACCAATCAATTCTGTAGTCCATTTTGAACTGTGACATTTTTTAAAGGTTCTATTCATCGAAGTTGCATGGGTTTTGGGTTTTATGTCCTCGGGTCCTTCATGGTTTTAGACGAGCATAATGCTCAGATTCTCTGTATCACGTTAGTGTCAGATTAATTGAATAGATCCTTTAGTTAGCTATTGCACATGTCCAGCGGTTAAGGTCATTGGTTTGATTTGTATTCAGTAGGATCCTCTTTTGATTTAGTTTTATTATTTAGTTTTGTTGAGTTGGGCAATTGTTTTCCGCTTTAATGGTTTCCTGCATAGTGTCATGTTTAGTTTTGCTTTCATTGTGGCATGGGTTGTTTAGGTGCTTATTGTCTTAGGTTCTTGGTTTTCCTTTTTCAATGCCTTCACTTGTGTTGCAGACTGACTATTGTAAATATAATCTGGTCAAATTCATGGTGTGTGTCACATTCTGATAGAGTCTTTTAATTGCAACCAATCTGAGCAAGAACAGCTATAGACTGTAGGTAAATCTCAATAGCACACTAGCCGGGAAAGTGGAAAGGCCCTAGAGAAATGTATGTGATGATACTCAAACAGTTGTTGGAGATCCATATATTTACTGGACTCAGTTATCTTATATAGTTATGCACCTAATTCTGGATGCGAGAGTGAAATCCTGAGATATTCACACCATTTTACGAGGTGCAGGATTGACCACCATCTTGCTCGAGTGCAAAATCCATCCAGTTCTGACCCAGTTAGGTTTGACTCAGAAAGCTCAACAGAGCCCCTCTCTATCTTCGTCTGTTTCATCCATTTCTGATATGGTTATTCCACTTATATTCTAACAAGTATGATGATGATCTTGGAAGGATTCAATTTATAGACATTTTCCTTTCTCATCCATCAAATTAACTATAAATAAAGCATAGTTAATAGAAGGTAGAATGTTTTGGATTCAATTGTGAAACTTATTGTTTAGGTTGTGAACCGGTATACTGCTGTTCTGAACAGCTCATGCTAGCACTCGTTTTACCGCGTAGTTAATAGGTTGACCTGGCAGCCAAAAGAACAAGTTTATCGCTATTCAGTTATCGCGTATATGTGGAGTTTGATAACTGTTGGATATGCGTAAGCAGAATGGTCCTAACTGTTTTGAGCTTGTGGATTCAGACGTTAACAATCCAACCATTATAGAGCCATTTGATGACGTTATCCTTGTCACAGGCGTTCGAGAAATCAAGGTTTCAGTCCCCAATAGGTGGCAAAAAAAGCAGCTATTCGCTGAATTTCCTCCTGTAACGTAAGCATCATTGATCTGAGTTCTTCCACTGCTCCCTTCACGCTTCAGAACTTCATCTTGCAAATTGTAATTTTTGTTTTCCTGCATCATGCAGGTGCTCGCTTGACAATGCTGAACGAGAACTTCCACTGGTTTACGTAGACGAGAGGTTTCAATTAATAAAGCATATATGAGCATATTTCGTCATTATAAATCTACTGCGAATATAAATAGCCAAAATATCGATATATATAGATTTCTGAACATATCTAGACAGGGCCTTGGTGTGAAGAATGAAATCAAGGAGATAATCGCTAGTGAAGCTGGTTATTTGCACAGGTCTTTACACATTTGCATTGTATATAAGTTCATGTGCACGACATGCACTCACAAAACTAGGCCAGGGGTACAATTGTCGTGCCCTAAAAGCTGTACACCATGCCAAGCCTTGCATGTAACTCCCTCTCACCGATTGGAGTCATGTACAAATAAATACTAAATATTTCTGCATCCATTTACGAGGTCAGGAGTTGGGGCTTGCCGAGTCTGTTGGGATTGTCACCTAATTGCATCATGCATTGCTAAATACTAAATGTTATTTCTTAAGTTACTAAGTATGTACAAATACTCATATTCCATGTCATTCAATTTTAGCTGGAAGAAGTCAAACATGGAGTCCTGAGAGACTTACTTTCTTCATGTACTTATAGAAAAAATGTAGTATAAAAATTTATAATCCAACCCATCCGAATTACCGAGTCAACACTTTGACCAGAAAACCAATCTTCAAGTTATTTGAATCTGATTCACGAGTTTACCAACTATTCTTAAAGGAATATCCCTAACCATTTACATCCCACTTTCTGAAGTCCATAAAATGGTCCTTCCCCAGTCTCCAGGATGGGCAGGGATTTGGAACCTTTATCCACCTGCCTAGCTCTTATGGCTCGTCTGCCTATGCCACATCCCCTAAAGTGTGTCTTATTTGATATTGGCTCATTTCAGACATCATGTAATTGAGGGTGAGCATCAGAATTTCACAATAGGCTTGGAGTACAATGTGGTGCTAAAAAAATGAACCAAAACCAATCTCTGATATCTCAATCGCATATTTATGCAATTGAAAGAAATATGCGTCAAAAATTGATTTGGCAAACTGACAAGTGTCCAGGATTTCCCAAATATTCATATCCTTTGTAGGTCATGTGCAGGACAAAATTTTAAATTATTTGAAAAAGATAATGATTTGGGGTGTGGTACTTGTGAAACTCCTATTCTCAAACTTCTGCAAACATGAGGAAAATACTCCTTTTGATTCATAGTCTTGTTCACTGGATGATCTTATAGCCAGTGAAAGCAATTGGGGGCCAAATATGATCTCACTATCAAGCCAGATGGTTACAGATTCTCCAATAGCTAATTTCCACTGGAAACCCAATTTTTAAACATGCAAAATTTGAAGATTAGAATGCTGACATGAGATCCACATTTTCGGGTGCTCAAGAACACTTTCTAAAGCAAAAGCAAATTAATAGAACACTTGCACTCCTATGCACAATGGGGAATATGTGATGAAAGTTAATGCAAAAAATTAAAACGTGTGCAGCTGTTTTTATGAAGAAGGTGAAGGGTTCAACTTTTGGGTTCCCCAATAATTCCATCGTATGACAAGTGCCCCTTCACCTTGCCTATTTTAATTTTTAGTTTTTTGTTTTTAATGCATATGTCAATTATAACCATAGTGGAATCACCAAGAGTCATGTCAATTATGGCTATAGTGGAATCACCAAGAGTCATGTCACTTATTTTTCAGTTTTTTTTGTCATGCATATATATTGGCCCTTTGGGTCAGCCAAAAGTGTGTGAGAAAGGCTTTCAAGTGTGCTTAAAGATTTTTTGTCGTGTGCTCAATCTTTGCTGCCTTGTGTCATGCCTTGTGACCACTTGTAGAAACAAGTGCTGGATTAGTGTATGTTTGTTCTTGTTTTGTATGTTGTGTTTCATAGGAACACAAGAAGACGACGTGCAGGCAGGTCATTTTTGTAGCAAACAATAGGACTACCTACAAGATTTTGATATGCTTATTGCTCACATGTTTTGCAGAATCATTGACTTGAAATAAGACTTGGTTATTGCTCTCTCTAATGGAGACCGAACAAGGAGAACTGCAGGTACAATTACGATAGAAATGAAATACGATGGACCTAAAGTATGCAAAACTTCATTCTTTTTTTCCTTAACAGAATTTCTGCTCCCAAAAGTGTTCAAATGTGATATTACCTGTTGCAGGAAAGTGGTCAACAACCAACTCCTCCTCCACCCACACCTCCACCTCCACGTCCTACCAAAGTTGCAGATCAGCCTTCCAAGAAGACTTTTGAGAAACATGAACCAAGTAATACCGATGCAGGTGCAAGTACAGGTGGGGCTGGGGCAAGTGTTCATCAGTCTTCTAAGCAGCCTCCTAAGAAACAAAGTCACACGGATGGAGGTGGAAGTTCAGGTGGGGCACACGCACATCAGCCTTCTAAGAAACACGAACCAAGGCACATGTGTGTAGGTGCAAGTGCAGGTAGGCCACATGCACATCAACCTTCGAAGTAACAAGCACCAAGTCACAAGTGTGCAGGTACCAGTGCAGGTGTGGGGCAACGGGGTCAGGCATAGCAAATTTGAAAAGCATGGGACTAGGTCAAGGGTATCTATATATGTGTGTATGTTGCAAGGGTGTGTTCCTATAATATTATGTGTGTGTGTGTGTGTGCGTAGCGGGGGTGTCCTGTATGTGTGACTACATAAATAAATATATATATATATAAATAAGTAATGTCTAACCGTTTGAGACTGGTGTAAGATGTTTGAAATAAATAAAACATGTGAAATTGTTTAAAATTTGGGAGCACGTTCTAATAAATTTTCATTTCATAATATGTTTTACTAATGCAAAATCAATAACTTTAAACGAAACAGATGAATGAGGCTGATAGGCAGCCAATGTCCTTTACGAGTATTTGGGGCATCAAATTCTTGTGCTGTAAAAAAAAATCACCAATGAACAAGTTGAAGCTCGGTGGGGCATGCAGCACCATGAAACACCGAAGAAAGCAGACCCCATGTCTCAGATAGACAAGATTGCATGGAAGCTTTGACTTCCTGTCAAATGATGGAACAACCAACTACAAACTTATATTCCCACCTTCATTCCTCTAACTCTCTCTCTCTCTTTGAAACTCGTGTAGCTTCCTTTCTCATCACCCCTTGCCTAACTAACTCTAAGCCAGCTGCCCAAAGAGCAGGACAACACACTATCATTGAACACATTGCAGAATGGGGTGGAATGCTTTGGCCTGCACACGAACCGAGTCGAGCTCGAGCTCGACTCGATTACACAAAGTCGAGCTCGATCTCGACTCGCTTAACTTGTTCAGTGTTCTCATGAACAACAAAAAAGAACAGAAGCCAAATCCTCCATCATTACACAATGTGAAAACAACAAAACAAGAAAATGAGAACAACAAATGTACGATCAGTGATAACAAAATAAAACAGTCATTAAAAACACCACAAGATTCGACAAACACCACAAGATTCAACAAACAGAAGCCAAACTCCTCCATCCACCCCAATATGAACTCATTTGGAAGCCACAACAAAAACAAAAGCAATAAACAAATGAAAAAAAAACAAGGGAGAAGATAAACCATAACCGGGAGTCTGGGACCAAGGTCACGCGGCACCGACCATGCAAGTGAGATCCAGATGCTTCTTCTGTTCTTCAGCACAAAAATCAGACCAAGAAGCATGAGGCAAAAGCGCTGAAAAAGGGAAAAAAAATGAAAACCCTTCAAAACAAGAAATGATTCAAGAAGAAGAAGAAGCACCTGCCGCCCGCCGCCTTGCCGGCTACTCCGCTGCTGGCTGCCAGCTGCCACGCTTGGTGATTGCCCTTCGGTGCTTTGCAGCTTCACCCCTTCGGCCTTCCCCTTCCAAATGAAACATGGACGACTGAAGGCGAAGGGTGGTACTGTGGACCTTGGTCATCTCTCGTGACCTCGTCTCGTTGGCCATCGTGGTCGACGTAAGAAGGAAGACAAGAAATCGTGAAGCGGGAGACCAGCCAGAAGAAAAGATGAAGAGATTCAAGACCAGAAGATTTTCTTTCGTTTTAACCCTAAACCGGTGAACCGGTTTCACGAACCGGTTTGTACGATTCAGTTTATTTCAAATAACGAGTCGAGTTCTTGCAACTCGAACTCGACTCATTTATAAATGAGTTGAGTCTTTCCGGGGAGTTCGAGTCGAGCCCAAGTTGGCTCGACTCATTGTGCAGCACTAGGAATGCTGCGAAACAGAACACGATGTTCCGTTTTTCACCTAGTCAACCCAAACATTGGACACTGGACACTGGACACTCAAATGGACTCGAGACGAAAATGCTGAGTATAGACACCATGGAACGCTTGCGCTGGCACACTCGATTTTCCTTTCTCGAGATGCTCTATCTCAAAACCCTTAGGCATTGTTTGAATGGATGAAAAGAAAGGAAAATAAATAGATGGAAGGAAAATGAAAGAGAAGAAAATGGTTAGGGAAAGGAGAAGTAAGAAAAGGGAAAAAGGAACGAATTCCTTTTCCTTCCAATCTTCATTTTCAGAGAGGTTAGAATTATATTAAAAAATTCTTTTCTTTTCTTTTATTTCCAAACACACTTATTAGCTCTCCTTTTTTTCCTCGTTATTAATTAGTCATCAAAACACTAGAAACACCTTTTCTCCATTCCTTTCTTTCACTCTCGCTCTATGCTGACCACTCAATGCTCGAGTCTTTTCCTTTCCTTTCATTGCTCACTGCCTCTCCACTCTTCTTCTTCTTCTACCATCCTTGTTCACATCTCTTCCTATTGCCGTAACACCATTCGGAGGCTGCGTTCCAACCCCCTTCAAAGGTTTATGTGTCTTCCAAAGGTATGTTTGTCCATCTCTACAACCAGCTACCCTTTCTTCTCTTCCTTACAGCTTCTCTTTCCGCAAACCACTGCCCTGGCTTCTTCCAGGTAAGAGCCACTGCAAGCGTATAGCTTTCTCATCCACCTCACAACAAGCGGAACTCGTTATGCCCTCACCCTCAAAAACCACCAACTCATCTGATATTCTTAAGTTCCTCCAAACTTCGCTTCAAAGGACCTTATCAGCATCATTCGCTGGCACGACAATGGTGACACCACCATCAGTGTTTCAACTGAGCCTTGGTGCAGCAGCCGAATTTTGTGTCTGAGTCGCTGAGTCGTCACTTGTTGAGGTGATCCTACACCAACTTGGAAGTGAGGCAACCTTCGAGAAAATCATCAAATTTTCTCCTTCTTCTCTCTCACTCATTTGTGGTATTCCTCTCTGGATCTGCAGCAGGATTGAGTGAAAACTACACATTTTCATCTCATTTTCAGGTACCAAGAGAGCCAGCCCTCGAATTGTTTGATGAAATGTCTGTGTATATAGTGTGCATTTACTTGAACAATTTCTTGTTGGGTCTTGACTGTACGCGTTGTTGATTGAAAACGGATAATGAAGGTGACCTCATGAAGCACTTAGCTTAGAAATTGATGGAAACCAATGGCGCATGAGCTATTCCTAATATACATTGAGCTGTACATGCCTGTATAGTATATAATGGATCAGATTTAGTACGCAATTTCATAACTGAATTTGAATCCGAAACTGATAATTGACTGAAGTTTGATAAAAAGTTTAAATCAATCACATAGAAATATTCTCTGGCTACTTAAGCTGAGTTTACAAAATCGAGTTCTGACCAGACGGTACTGTTGAGTGACACAAGATGGCACGCCTCGTCGCCAAAGGTTATTCTCAATAGAAAGGACTGGACTACAATTAGACATTTGTACCAGCCACAAAAATGGTAACTATGTGAACTTTACTTTTAGTTGCTGTGGAAAATGATTGGTTATTATATTAAATGGATGTGAAGAATGTCTTTCTTCATGGCGATTTGCTTGAAGAAGTACATATGAAGGTTCCACCAAGATATGACCATAAGGGGCAGAATCTGGTATGTAAATTACATAAATCTCTCTATGGTCTCAAACAGTCTCCTTGAAATTGGTTTCACAAATTGCCCTTGGCACTAGTGGGGTTTGGATTCAGTCAATCAAATGCCAAACACACATTTTTCACTTACAAACAAGACCAATTTTTTGTTGTTGTTCCCGTTTATGTGGATGACCTTATTATTATGGGCAACAACAAGGAGCTGATTGAAAAATTTAAGCAATTTTTATGTCAGAAATTTGTTGTGAAAGACCTGTACTCTTAAATATTTTTTGGGTTTAGAAATTGCTTGTTCAAGTGCAGTAATTTATGTTTCACAGCAAACGTATGCTCTCAACATTATAAGCGAAACAAGTATAATGGGTGCCAAGCCAATGGAATTTCTAGTGGAACGAAAGCTCAGACTCAAAGAAGGTACTCTCCAAAGCACACAAACCAATCTTCAAATGAGTGTGTTTTGTCATTATGATTGGGTGGTGTGTCAAGAAACACGAAGGTCCATAACTAGTTATTGTGTTCTTCTGGGTGATTCTCCAATTTCATGAAAGAAAAAAACAGCGCACAGTATCTCACTCCTTTGCAGAAGCAGAATACAAGGCATTTGCAAATGTGGTATGTGAAGTGACTTGGTTGAAATTCTTATTGTCGGATCTAGGCATGAGACATCTACAACCGACAAATCTATACTGCGACAATCAGGCTGCCATGCATATTGCTGCCAATCCAGTTTTTCATTAGCGTACCAAACATATAGATTTAGATTGTCATGTGGTTTGAGAAAAAATAAATCAAGGTGTAGTGAGAACCAGTTACATTAACAACAAAGATCGGCTGGCAGACTTATTCACTAAGGCCTTAGGCAAGGAAGCATTTAATCATCTTCTATCCAAACTGAACATAAGAAACTCTACACTTAGTTTCAGGGGGAGTGTTAAAATTAAGATTCGCTTCTTATCTTCTTATTTTGACATCTTAACGATAAGATTTTCAGTTGGTTAGTGTAGCTGTTAGGATGAACCAGCCAAGTATCATGGGAGAAGATGAGCCAACCGAATGTCAGGGGATAAGATGAGCCAGGCAAATATCATGGGATAGGATGAGCCAGCCAAATGTCATTGAAACTAAAAACCGTGTACTACTTTTTCTTATGTATATAGGTGTGTAAGATCAATTGAAAAATATGGAGCAACTCTCTGTTCTCTTCCTTGTGTTACATTCTTCCTTAACTCAAATAATTTCTACATACTATAATACAGAGCCATGACGTCAACAGGAAAGGCTCCCAATTCTTCCAACTCTTTTTCAGCTGGTGGAGCAGAGTCCTCTTATGGTAACAACATCATCACTATTGAAAACCTCTTTTTCCTTCATAATTCAGACAACCCTGGTACTATATTGGTTTCACAATTAGTAACTAGTGAAAATTACTCAACCTGGAGTCATGCTATGAGAATTGATGGTAGTCTTCCCAAACCCAGCGTTGAAGCTCCTGAGGTCATGATGTGGAAGGCTTTGCAATCACATGGTCTTTCAAGTATTCTTAACTCCATCTCAAAATAATTATCAAGCAATATCATCTACACCACCACAACTATTGAAGTGTGGGCACACTTAAAGGACTGATTCACTGAAAGCACAAACCCCTCATAAGTACCAACTCAAGTCCTCCATTAGTCGTTTGAATCAAGACAAGATATCTGTTGCTCTTTATTTTACAATATTGGGATAAGCTTTTATCCTATGATGTTCTTTCAGAATGCTCTTGCAATGCCTTGAAAGTGGTTGCTGAAAAGCAACAAGAAGGGAGAGTGATTGAATTTCTTATGAGATTGAATGATTCATTCAATGCTATGAGATGGCAAATTCTACATATGCAACCCTTGCCTTCTCTACAAAAGACATGCACTGGTCCTTCAAGAGGAGAAGCTCACCATCAAACTAGTGCTGTAGAGTATGTTGGTCTCTCAGCAAGTGCAAATTTGAATGCATTCGAAAACCAACAAAACAGGCACCCACAATACTTCTGCAATTACTGCAAGATTGCAGGACATCAAAGGAACGATGCTTCAAATTAAATGGTTACCCTCCAAACTTTATAGGTGGAAAATAGAGCTAGACAAGGGGGCTATTATCAAGGCCTCTGTTGGAGGGAAAACTGATTCCAATGCCTCAATCTCCTCCATGCATGGAAAATAATTCAGCAAGGACATTCCTCCAATTCTAACTGAAGATGAATTTATTCAATTCAAAAAACTCCTCAAAAATCGATCAGTAACCCAAATAAACTTTCTAGCTAATTCATTCTTCAAACTAGACACCAGGGTAATAGATATTGGTGCTAGTCACCACATGTCATGCTGCCATAAATCAATGCTAGATGACACAAAATTAGCTGTTGCATTTTCAATTAGAGTTCAGGACAACAGAACGGTATATGCTACATGTGTCGGTAAAGTTGTTCTATCACCTTCCATTTTTCTTCAAAAAGTGTATTATCTTCCAAAGTTTGCTTACAACGTATTGTCAGTGAGCAGATTTATTCAGAAAACCAAGCGTCATTTGATTTTCCCCACTCCTGGATGCTTTGTTCAGGACCCAATCTCCATGACATGGACTGAGCTGGGTGATTCATCAGGGGGATTATTCATTTTCAAGTCACCTCTTACAACTGTAGACTTCTTGTTCACGAAACCCACTCAATCAGATTTTGATGTTTGGCATATGAGACTTGGGCACCCATCCTGCTCAAATAATCAAATGCTCTGAAAGCATGACTCTGTCATTAAGTTGTCAAATCATTTCTATGAAGTATGTAGCGTTGCTAAACAATATAGATTGATGTTCAAATTAAGTGAATCATGTTTTGCTAAACCGTTTGATTTGCTAGTTTCTGTTTACTAAAGCTCTTGGGAATAATGTTTCCCAAGCATCACATACTCAAGCACATTACCTTTTGTCTATTATGGATGATTTTTCAAGAGCCATGTGGGTTTACCTATTGAAGTATAAACGTGAAGTAGGTGATTTGCTTAAACATTTCATTAACATGACTGAGAAACAGTTCAAAACAGATGTGTTAAAAATAGGATAGATAGTGGAACCGAGTTCTTCTCAAATGACAATTTTTTTTCCATGATAGAGACATCCTACATCAACATTCATGCCCCTACATGCCTCAACAAAACCGCATAGTTGGGAGAAAGCGTCAGCACATCTTGAATGTGGTGTATGCTCTCAAGTTTCAGTGAGGTCTACCCTTTAAATGTTGGGACTTACGTGCATTAACAGCCACATTTTTAATAAATAGGACCCCATCCAAAAAAAAATAACTTGACAATGAATGTCCCTTTGAAAAATTATTTAAAAGAAAACCACGTTACAAGCATATATGCGCGTTTGGTTGTTTGTATTTTTCTACCAACCTCAAACCACATGGAAAATTCAGTCACATGTAGGGATGTCAATATATCAATTTGAATTGGATATCTGACCAATCCGATCCGAAAAAATCAGAGATGGAAAAAATTAATATCCAATTAGGAAATCAGATTGGATTCAGATTTAATAAATGGCATCCAATCGTATATGAATTCAGATTTAGATATACATAAATATCCGATCGAATTCAGATGCAAATTCGGATCAGATTCATTTAAAGACAAATACTGCTATTAAATTTTGAAAATTAGCAAAATCTGGTTCAAAATTTGGATTCAGATATAAATATAAAAATCAGATTCAGATCGTCAAATTGGATTTCGGGTTTGGATATGACTTCTTTTTTTGAATTCGGATCTGAATATTTGAATATCCAAAAAAACAGATATGATTAAGGATATATTGGATCCGAATCTGATCCATTATCCCTAGTCACAAGGTTCAGCGAGGTGTGCTCATTGGGTATCCTATTGAACAAAAACGCTACAATCTACTTGATTTGGAAATAAAAAAAAAATCGTTTGTAGGGATATGGTCTTCAATCAAACCGAATTTCCCTTCAAATTCTCAAAGCATCGGAGCAAAGTCTCACATTTTAAAGTTATTCCTCTCACATTTGATGACAATCATACACTTGAGAGAAGAAATTCAAGTGAACAAGGCCCTTGTTCTTGTCGACTGACTGAAAGCCAAGATGATGTCATGACTACTGATTGTACAAACATTGAACAACCACCTGAAATTGTTTTAGAATCAAGTGATGAGGTTGCAACAAATACTTCCCCAGAAAAGGGCTTCCACAAGGTATCATTTGTCATAAGTTGTCTTTTTCCCATTTTTTAGCTGCTCTTAAAAGCTTCCTGTTGAATATCTTTCCTCAAACCAAACCTTCATGCTTTAGTCAGGCAGAGCAACATACAAATTGGAAAAGAGCCATACAAGATGAAATTATGGCGGTGGAATCAAACAATACTTGGACCCTAGTCTCCCCTTCAAATAATGTCAAACCCATCAGCTGCAAGTGAGTTTATCAGATCAAGTATAAGGTGAATGGTGAAATAGAAAGGTTCAAAGCTATATTAGTGGCCAAAAGGTATGCACAAGTGGAAGGCTTGGATTCCATGAGACCTATGCTGCTGCCGCCAAACTTGTTATTATTTGTTGTTTGATTGCAATAGCTGCAAAACGAAATTGGGTGCTGCAACAAATGGATGTGTATAACTTCTTTGTAAATGGGATATTGAATGAAGAAATCTACATGACATTGCCTCCTAGTTATTGTGAAAAGGGAGAAACAAAATTGTGCAAGCTAAACAAGTTTATCTCTGGGCTGAAACATGCTCCTCAAAACAGGTTCTTGAAGTTATCGTCAGAAGTGGTGAGCTATGGTTTTATGCAATCCAAGTGTGTTTACACACTGTGTGCATATCAAAGAGAAAGGGTGTTCATGGTAATTTTGGTGTACATCAACGCTCTCATTGTTGCAGGAAATGATATGGAATACCTAGAAAACTTCAAATGTATCTTGGCAAAAGATTGTGCATGAAAGATGGGCAACTTAAAATATTTCCTTCGCCTAGAGCTTAGCAAAGGGAAGAAATGAATATTTTCATCACAGCGCAAGTATTTTTGTGGCATTATTGATGAATTAAGCCTTCTCAATGCCAAGCCATCTGAGGATCGCATGGAACCTTGTCAACCCTTGCTGCCAATGGTGGATAAGATTTAAAAAATACTTCACTGTTTCAAAGACTTGTGGGGCATCTTATATATCTGACTATAACCAGGCCAGAAATAGTTTTTGCTATTTACTTTCCTAGCCACCATATGCAGAAGCTGACTACTCACTACAATTCTGCTATAAAAGTATTATGCTGTCTCAAACTTCACGCGGTCAAGGAATTTTTCTTCCAGTAGATGACAATTTCAAGCTTACCGTGTGTTTTGATGCCAACTATGGAGCTTGCAAAGACACCAAAAAATCAATCTCTGGTTACTATGTTTAATTAGGAGAATGTCTAATCTTCTGAAAAACATAAAAACTGAGCATAGTATCTCACTTCTCAGCCGAAATAAAACTATTGCGCAACTACTGCTGAGAACTTATATGGATAAGATGTCTTCTAAAAGACCTCCAAGTGCCTCCTCCTTCACCAGTGCAGCTTCTTTGTGATGAGATCAGCATTACAAATGGCAGTGAGCTCAATTTTAAATGAAAGCACCAAGCATGGGGAGATCGACTGCCATCTAGTGCGTGAGCAAGTAAAAAACGAAACAATTGTCACAAGCTATGTTCCATCATACTTACATCTGGCTGATCTATCCACGAAGTCCCTTGTCAAAGATCAAGTCAAATTTTAAAAGCTCAAACTGGGTTTTGGAGACCTCATTCACCAGTTTGAAGGAGGGGTGTTATGAAAAATGAAAACTAATTGTTAAAGCCGTGTTATTAACTCTGTTTTCTTTACGCCCATTGTAAAACTGTAAAATTGAATCATGGTGTTCCTTGTCACACATGTGGAAGTTTCGAGAAATTTGAAGGTGTGATTGTGTTGTAACATGTATCCAAGAATGTGGTGTTCATATAGAACATGCATCCAAGAATGCAACGTTTTGCAATTAATTGACTTCAAAATAATTAATAAAATTAAAGGATGGAATATGAGATGTTTTGAATGAGAATAGTGCACTAGAAAATGATTGAGTTACGTGTAAAATGTGGATCTGAGTGGTTGAAATGATGAAGCAGTACTAAAAGGTAATACTAAGTGGGTAGGAATGGAGGAAATCAATTAAGTTTACAAAGTGGGTCTCAAAATTTTGAACTTTCTATGTGTTGGTTACTTATTTTGTGGTTTATCATAGACATGTCATTTACTCGGACCATCTAATGTATGGAGTAGTTTGCGGTGCAATAATGCGTGAATTAATTTAAGTTCTTCTTCCTAGACATTATATTAAAATATATTAAAACAGTGCATATATAATAAGTCCCAATTAGTGCCTCCCTTTGGGATCTGGTTGCAGTAACAGCTTGCTCAGGGTACGCCCCTACCTTTATCATTTTGGGAGCCTCCATTTGTTTCCCCATGTTTTATAGTGGAAGAGAGTAACGCCCAAAGTGCCTCCATTTCATGTGAATTTTATTCTTAACGCAGCAAATAATTGCAAATATTCCTATTGTTTATCCTTGTGAAAAGCACATAATCTGTTACGTAAGAACCTGTAAATCACTTAGCTAGTTTTAACCTAATATGTTGCCATAATATTAAAAGAGCAATATTTAAGTCAAGAACTCCCTGAAGATATATAACTAATTTGGTGCTTAAAGGAACAATAAAAGCTATATACTAATTTCTGAATAAATATAGAAGCATCTCTTCCTTGTTGTCAGAACGAAACAATTTGGCATGTTTAGCTTAGTTAATTGGTATCAGGATTGGAAATTAACACATAGGAGGATATTAAATTTCCACAGTAAATTATTCAAAATTAATTAATATTGAAGCTATTAAGTTTTTTGCAAAAATATTTTGAAAAGCCATTAATAAATGTGGTGCATGTCGGTTGCTAACAAGACTGAACAAAATCCCCAAAATGGTGCCAACTAATTTGTTGATTCTAGCTCATTGTGCATATCTTTGAGACAACAACAACATTTGCTGGTAAGGTGGATCATCATGCACAGTGGACATCATAAACAGTGCACCAATGAACGAACAGCCAATAATTGAATTTTATTTATTTATTTTTTTTTTTTTTTGGGGGGAGCGAGAGAGAGGGGGGGAGAGATATCATTGATTTTTAAAAAAAAAAACACAAATGAAATATTAGTAAGTTAAAGGCTTAGAAAATTGGTTTCTCTTTTAATTACGAAAAACAGCAAAAACATTTTAGTTATACTATTTGCTAAGTTATTTTTCTTAATATCTATTATCATATTTTCTCAAAAAATTGGGGAGGATCATATGAAATTTTCTGCTCGATCGACCATCACGCATGTTGAAACAAATATAGACATGAAGCATAGCTGGTTTTCTGGGTTTTCAAACTTGGTATATATTTTTTAAACATGGTATATATTTTTCTGTTTGGATCACACCTGTCCTTAGGCATATTCTGATCTTGATTAATTTATATTTTCTATGTAACTATTATCTACAAATAGAAAAAAAAAACAACAAAAAATTCACTTTCAAATTAGTTGATATCAACCGACATATAATTAATGAGTCAGACGCCCTGTATTAGCCAACTATTTCCCAAATTCCAATGACTTCCAGTTTTTTCCTTTTGTTCATTTATAGCTCGATTTGGCTTCGGCAGACCAGGGCTTGGTTTTTCATACCAAAACCTAAAAATAGGGTTTCGTTCCTTGTAATATCTGGTGGACCCAGGGCTGCATGCACGAGTCAAGTCGAGCTCTAGCTGGGTCAGTCCGAGTCGACTTCACTCAGAAAACTCGTGGTCAAACTCGACTCAAGCTCCAGAACAAGCTCAAGCTTGACTCGATGATACAACATTGGGCTCAAACTCGACTCACTGAACTCATTTATGTTAAACATGTCTTGTTTCATTTAACTTGTCTAACGGTATTAACTCATTTAGTTTTTACTCGTTTAGATTTTTTGTCGTTATAATTCAATATTTATTGTATAGTCCAGTCAAGTTGAGTTCTTACAACTCGAACTCAACTTGTTTAACATTTCGAGCATACATTTGAACTCAAGCTCAACTCGTTAATAAACAAGTCGGGTTCAAGTTGAGCTTGAACGAGTGAGTTCGATCGAGTCGAGCTCGAGCTGGCTCAACTTGTTGTGCAGCCCTAAGTGGACTTCTCTTTCAGACATATAATATTAATCTACTTATTGATCGGGTCTTTTGCAATGCACCAAGATTCCTTTTGGAATAGATTTCAAGGAAAATGAGCTATATCCGATCTTGTTTGGACTTTCACCCCTAGCCACAAGTCGTTCCCATATTTTTGCCACATACGTGGGCTCGGTCCTAGAAGGCCTGGTAGAGCTTGTTTGAACCTGGCTAGATCAATCAGTTTAGGGTCAAATAGGAATAACTATCATCTGCAACCTCTAGAAAGCACCTAGACTTAATGGCTTAAGCAGCTGTTCCCAAAAGGCTGCCGTTAGAGTGAGTGTGCCCCGCCGGGTCTAAGCTCCGCTCCTTCGACTGATTGTTTGCATCCGATCTCAGGTTCTCCATCACACTAACCTCCCCGCTCACCAAAGTGAGGCTGTGCAGCTGAACTTGACCCTTCAAGACTCACTGATCGAGCTGGCGAGTCCTCGAAAGTGTTCTTCAGTCTGATTTCCATGAAAACTACTAAAGCTGCAAAATATTACACTCTAATTGACAAGGTAGAGCGCTCAAGTGTTGGAGAAAGTCCTAATTCCTCAAAAGGAAAAGGTAAAGCCTAGACTCCAAGGGTATTGTCTCCCAAGTATTGAATTTGCCGTGGCACTGAACGGGCCAATGGAAAATCAGCGACTTATGTATTAATGGGTTTAAGAAGCTGCAGCGGCATCAGCCATTAAAATAAAGGGATTATTTACAAAATTACTCATCTCAATCTAAATTATCTACAAAGGAAGAGAAAACTAAAATGGATAATTTTCAATAAAAGGGCAACTGTTTAAATTATTCCTTATAATTTTAGTGACTTCCATGCCGAAGCAACTCATTGAGATTTATCCAAAAAGTTGAGTGCACGTTTCTTGATCTTTAAGAGTTGACTGATGAATTACTATTTGACCAAGAATCGAGCTACTTTGTATAATTTTGTGAAAGATTGCGGAAATATTTCAGTACGTTCAGTCTCAGATGGGCTAGCATTTTAATGGCACACTACAAAAAAACATTTAACGAAAAATAGTTTTTTAAAAATTATTTTTAATTAGTTTTGCAAAACAGACTTGTATGTTTGGATATAGAATAAAAACAGTTTTTTGTTTTTAATTAATTTTGGTACAATATTTTTTTCCAAAATTAATTTGTTGTAAAACTTGCACTTCTTATCATCCAAACTCTTACGAAACAGTGTCTTAGAAGGAAGAATTGGTTTTTACCTCAAAAAATGAGTTTTGCCACACAAACAACTTAAGAATGCGTTCTTGTGAATATGAAATATTAATCCTCTGAGGGAGGAAATTAACAGGACACTATTGGAAAACGATCCAAACAGAAAAAAAATTATATGTTAAACTTTTTTGACTTGGTATGCGGGAGAAAAGTCGACGGATGGAATATGCCATGGGACAAAAAAAAAAGTTTAACCAATAGATATACAAAACCATCTGATCGAAACCATTGTTTTGAGCAATTATTTCTAAAACCTCACAATAATGCATGTGCGTTGCCGAGACAACTAAACAATTAAAATTAAATACAAACAGTTGATCACTTTCAGAACGCATCATATGTTAAGTCCTAACAGAAGATACCATGCCAAGGGTTGGAAATAATCAAATACTCTTTTATTCAAATAATCAGAGATAGTTTATAGTCATACTATTGAATGGTTGATAGATGTCGAAAAAAATATATAAAATGGTACGCAGATGTGTTCATGAACAACCATAAAAAAATGCATGAATGCAGGTATAATATAGTCATACTTTCAGATATAGGTTTATTTTTCGAAAGACTTGACTCTCTCCTCCTCTCACCCGTCAAAGACGGATTTATTTCATAGAGCATTTTTTTTCATGGCCACAAGATGGCGAAAGGTGTTTCTATATACATCATGCATATAGCTTGCTTCAACCAACTGGTGTCAACTAGTTTCCTCATACTGGACGATCCAAAATTCTTGCATGGTTTATTCTATTGACCACATTCAGACTCAAAATAACCTCACAAGATATGGTTTTCACCTTGGGAGCAAGTGTCATTTATTGTTATTGT